>NC_053119.1:11055549-11065549 GCF_010015445.1 Perca fluviatilis | reverse complement strand
AGCGCTCATGTCTTACTCTTCCTCGGCAACAAAGTGACGACGGACCACATCTCGCCAGCGGGCAGCATAGCCAGGGTCAGCGCCGCCGCCAAGTACCTGCTGAGCAAACGGTCAGTTTCCTATTAGACATGCTGGTGAGAGTCATGATGAAATATAAGAAGTTGGATGAGAAGGATTTATGTACACAATGAAGGTGTGTGTGTGTGTGTGTGTGTGTGTGTGTGTGTGTGTGTGTGTGTGTGTGTGTGTGTGTGTGTGTGTGTGTGTGTTTTTGTGTTTGTGTGTGTGTGTGTGTGTCTGAATAGATCAACAAAGGATGTAAGTGTAACTGGACACCGTTTCTTTTTGTTTTATCACTGTACAAATGCAAATGTATTAACATCTTTGAACATTCCCCTTAGCCTGACACCGCGGGAGTTTAACTCGTATGGCGCTCGCAGAGGGAACGACGCGGTGATGACCAGAGGCACGTTCGCCAGCATCAAGCTCCAAAATCGATTCATCGGAAAACCAGGCCCTAAGACTTTGCACATTCCTTCAGGCCAGACAGTGAGTGTGAACGTATTCGGACCAGTAACCCAGAGGGCTATTTTTTTCGTGCAGTTGTTTATGTATCGGCTATTACAAACACCAGTCCTTACTCGAGACCTTTGAGCTGTAGCATCGTGGTTGTCTGGCGTTGTCCGTTGCCAGGCTAGCTGGTTTTGTTCTTTCAATGTCAGACCTGCTGCTAAAAAACACGTCCTCCTTTTTGTCTGTCTCTGATCAGCTGGATGTCTTTGAGGCAGCTGATCGCTATCAGAGAGACAGCATTCCCCTCATCATCCTGGCAGGCAAGGACTACGGCTCGGGAAACTCCAGGGACTGGGTAGCCAAAGGACCATACCTGCTGGTAAACTGCAACACACACACACACACACACACACTACCTCACACTGACCAGGTGACATGATAGGCAACACGTTTTCACTCTCTTGTCACTTGATTTAACTTTAACATTTACATTCCACATTTTTTTACAATGCAACATTAATTAATCTGCTGTCATATTAGAATATGGGAATGAGTTTACTTTCTTTTTACTCATAATGCATCCAACTCAAATCATTGCTTTATGGCAATTTAAAGTTTAATGTGGAAATGCGCTACAGCAGTGATTAACATATTCTCAATTACTGTGTGTCTTATTTTTGCCGCTCGCCTGCTTCTTTGCGGTGGACAGGGGGTGCGCGCAGTCATCGCCGAGAGCTTTGAGAAGCTCCACAAGAACCAGCTGGTGGGAATGGGCATCATACCGCTCCAGTTCCTGCCCGGCGAGAACGCGGACTCGCTGGAGCTCAGCGGGAAGGAGCGGTTCACCATCACCCTGCCAGACAGCCTGAGTCCCAGGCAGCAGCTCACTGTCCAGGTAGATAACCGGCGGTCGGCCCTGAGCTGCGATAACTGTCACACGCACAAACATGTCTGTATTGTTTGTTTGTTAATGTCTGCACCCAGGACTTCCTGGAAAGCAATGTCAATACTGAGTGAATTATCCCAGTAAAATGAAATGAATTGAATTAATATACTTCTTTGTGGAGGTGGCAAGAAGAACTACATTATTAGTGCAGTACTTGGCAATTTTCAGATTAAAAAATATATATATTTTTTTGTTGTTGATGTTGACAGTATTTAAGTCCTTAACAATGATTTCCAAAGATTATTTAACTAAATTAAAGCTACATTGTTTGATTTGTGGCCACTAAGGGGCAGAAAACCCTCCAATGTAGAGCTAGAGTACAATATCAGCAAACGATTATTTACTTGCACACCTAAAGAATATAAGTCCGATACTGACTATCTACCTCTATTTTGGTCTCCACCAACTCCTGAGGAAAAAAATATCTTGCTGCTAGATGTTTGTAAAATACCCAAAAGCCAGTGTGATTTTTAACTTAATAAAGGCACTTTGATAATCCGTTAATTGAAGGACTTGTTTCTGTGTTCTCTTGCAGACTAGCCAAGGAAAGTACTTCTCCGTCACTGCGCTGTTTGACACCGAGAAGGAGGTCATCTTTTTCCGGCACGGAGGTCTCCTTAGATACGTTGCTCGGACTTTGCTCTGAAACAGCCTGCAGCCCGTTCCCCAAGCCCTACTGATCGTGCCAAGCAGTCATCATTTCACCAGATTGTCAGCATGGATGGAAGAAAGAAAAAAAAAAAGATGATTTGTCTGTTTGAGCTGGATGAACGTCTCCAGACTTTTGGAGTCATGAGATGTCAGTTTTCAGACCTGTACCGGAGCTTCTTCTCCATCACTACACGTGAACGTCTCTACAGTTGCAACAGTAGACAGTCCAAAGCGCAGGAAGACGTGGTGACTTTCACTCAATAAGAAGATTGTACCCTAGACAACATTTGAACATCATTGTTTGTGTTTGATTGTGTTGGAGACTGAAATAACCGCGTCCTGAGTGACCCAAGAAGAAATGAATTATGTCTGCTTCTGTTGTTGTTTAACAAAATAAATACATAAAACAATCCGACCTAGAAAGGTTTACATGGTGCTAGGTACTACAGCATGCATACATTGGTTTTAGGGTGCGGTATAGCCAGTTTTTTTTATCAATCGGCCTGTTTCCTTTTGCAGAATTGATGTCATTTGCCCATATTTCTTATTGGGGCCAAACAATCTGATGTAAATTAAAGTTCTGTTGACATTGCTTTAGTCAAATTCCTTTTCCCCTTTAGCAGCTGCCTCCCGATACTCAATTTGTGTTATGTGGAAAATGTGAAATCTGTCTTTTTTGCTGTATCACCACTCCTACTGCAACTGACAGTTCTTTGCATAACATTAAAGGTAAATTATACAAGTTTGTCAGTCTAAATAATTGACATTTTTAAGTATGACTGAAAACGATAGATTTTGCGAGATCGCACGCCTGAGTCACCTGAATAGCCTTTAGTTCTGTATCTCCAGTGTCCAGTTAAATCTCTTCTGCAGCCTGAGACCGACTACCTGCCGTGTTCAGCATTGTTAGCATGAATATTTATTTAAAGGGGAAATCTGCAGATTTTACACACCAAAGTGTGTTTGCAGGTCTTGGGGAGTACTACAGCATATTTGAAAAATGTTTATAAATCCTTAGTGTCTCTAGTGGGAGCTGTGTGGAATCTGATGAATTGACTCAAGTGATGACACTTAAATCAACATTGTTAGCTCACCCAGTAGAGTCCTTTGCAGTGGCCCGGGTTCGAATCGGACCTGCGGCCCTTTGCTGCATGTCATACCCCCACCCCCCCTCTCCTCCCTTTCCTGTCTATCACTGTCACCGTCAAATAAAGGAAATAAACACATTGGTTGGGGCTGAGGACTACATGTTTGAAAATGTTAAATTTTGTATGTGTGACGTTCGAAGCTAACCAGAGTTCTGTAGCCTCTCATCTCTGCTTGAGGCTAGTGGGTCGAGGCTACATTAACACACCCAAATCTTCCGTCTGAGCTGCCAGTGGGTGAGCTGCATTCTGGGTAATAATAAAAGTGCCAGGTTTTAACAAGGAAGAAGAATGCGTGGACTTAAGCAAGAAAGCAAATTACTGTTTCCCAAAATGACTTGGTGCGATGTGTAATCATAGCTCTTCATATCTTCGATGCTTCTCATGTCATCAGTTCACTTTCCCAACTTCGCTTTCACCTCTGTCTGACTTATTCAATACGACTAAAGCTATGAAGATATCATAAAATCTATTTTAGTGAGAAATAACTAATAATAATAATAATTAATGCTCATTTACCAGCTTATATTGCAGTTTGAACTGTATTATAAGTGAATGGACACCAGCCGGGCCTATGATACTGTATTATTTAGTTTATAATCCATCACAAATTACATTTCAGGTACCGGACTCAAGATTCAGTCTGAAGTAATTATTTTAGTGTCGGCTCTGTATGATTTAATTTGTGTGCATGTTCAAACCATTAGTATTTTGGTAGATGATGGCACTTTCTGAACTCATCCCTTCATTGTATCATGTCACATTATCTAGAACATAGATTTGAGCCTTTATGCATTTATATTTTTTAGAGAGCATGATATAATGCTGGCTGTTTTTAGGAGAAGTTATTTTATGAATGCCTACACTATTCTGTAACACGTTGAAATTATTAGAACATTTTAAGAGTGAACAAAGATGGTGCCAAAACCTCAGTTCCTCAGTCAGTCCATCTTCACTGTTTGCCTTCCTAGTTTGAGGTTGTTTTAATTAGTCAGTGATATCTGAATGCAGCACAGTGTGAAAGGCCTCCCTGTAGTGGCATCATGTGTAGCAGTTAACTGGTCCACTGCTGCTGCTTCCCATTATCTCAATTTAGGGAAGCAAAAGTATGCAAACCAAGTGCATCGGTGCACACGTGAAAATGTTTCTGGCACCGAGTGACTCTGTACTGTGTGCCGATGTGACGGGCGGCCACATTCTGCTTTATGATGAACCATGCCCAAGCTGAAGGAGCTGATGGGATGACATTTCACTGGAATTGTACCTTGTGTGATTTCATGTGACAAATAAAAATGTATTGTGTGATTGATGTCTGTGAGTCTGAATCATATTCAAAATAGTTTTTCAAACATGCTAAGGCAATGCTGGTACCGTGGATGTCTGTTATGTGAGGTGTCAGAGCACTCTGTTAAAGGGTAACTTCACTGATTAAAAGGTAACCTAATCATGGGGAGTAACTGTACTACTCAGTCTGAGAACTGGAGCTTTGTCAAGTGTTTTTAGTACTTCCACTAGCTATTTAATGTCAGAATATGCATTCTTGAGATAAATGACCAACCTTTGTTACGTTTTTTTTTTTATAAATTGCAAAACCAGTCATTAAGTTTTCTTTCTCCAGTTGAAGATGAGTGAGAGAAATTAAAATATCTTGGAATTATAGCCCGACAGATACTGGATTTTTCTTCAACCAACATCGTGAAATATTCATTTTATTGACGTAAGCATTTTTTTTATAAGGTTATCTTAAATTTGGTTATTGAAGAATTCAGCCAAGGTATGTACGGTAATGAACAGTTGGAAAATAAACTTGCTCTGGTAGACAATCTATGTACTGCAGACATTTTAAAAATTACCCTAAATATATGTTTGGCATTTTTGTACTTCAATTTCTTATCACTTACCAACATACAGTACATGCTGATTGAACATACCTGTTACAGTTTTTCTCCATTGGTTTGGCTCATTTCTTGAAACAGAAATGACATTCTCAAAACAACATGGACAAATCTCCAAACCACTTGGCAATTGTTAAGAACTGAATTGAATTTCTCATTCACTTCATCAAATTGTAAATGTCTTAGTACATCTTTGCAAATAATTACGTACAGGTAGCCTACATTTTGCACAATTTCCAAGCGAATAGATCTTGTTGATCTAAACTGATTGTTGATTCTCAGTCTAATGGTTGTTCTCTCTAAAACGTGTCAGCGTCATTTCATTGTATAAGTCATCACATGCACAATAGTCTGTTCAATTGTCGAAATTAGTCAAGAACATAATACCATGAATACCATATATGTATCCCTTGGAACATTTCATGATTGTGAATGCTGCCAAACATGTATATATAGAGCTTGACCATGCAGGACCAGTACAATTTCTGAACATGGAGGCACCTGGCCAAGTAAATGAACAAGGGCAACTGCCTGCTCGAGGAAGAGGAAGAGGAAGAAGAAGAGGAGGAGGGGTAAGGGTGCATGGTGGTGGAATAGAGGGAAGAGGCCAAGGAGCACAAAGACACCATGCTGTCCCGGATGAAATTCGGGCCACAATTATAGACCATGTCATCAACCATGGCCTATTTATTTACTCATTTACCTATTCATTTAGTGTGTGTGTGTGTGTGTGTGTGTGTGTGTGTGTGTGTGTGTGTGTGTGTGTGTGTGTGTGTGTGTGTGTGTGTGTGTGTAATAGTCCTACAGTAATAGCTTACCTCAATGTGATGTTATGATACTAAAAATGACAAGAAAAATATTGGAGAAAATAAAATAAAAAATAAGAATAGTTTATTTTCTACAGTAGTTGACGATACAGTTTACAGTAGTATTCCAGTCACTGTGCAGTGATGCATTAGATTGTGGTAAAGTTACTGTAAATAAAACAAAAATACAATTACATTGGTAACTCATTCTGTAAGGAATACATAAGGTATACAGTACAGGCCAAAAGTTTGGACACACCTTCTCATTCAATGTGTTTCCTTTATTTTCATGGCTATTTACATTGTAGATTCTCACTGAAGGCATCAAAACTATGAATGAACACATGTGGAATTATGTGCTTAACAAAAAAGTGTGAAATAACTGAAAACATGTCTTATATTTTAGATTCCTCAAAGTAGCCACCCTTTGCTTTTTTTGATAACTCTGCAAACCCTTGGTGTTCTCTCAATGAGCTTCATGAGGTAGTCACCTGAAATGGTTTTACCTTCACAGGTGTGCTTTGTCAGGGTTAATTAGTGGAATTTTTTCCCTTATTAATAAAAAAGCGTGTGTGTGTCTTTTTTTTTTTTTATACACAATTGTATTCTGTTATCTAGACAAAAAACAGTACAGTAACCATTGTCAATGAAGGACTGGGCTAAGACTGAAAGGTGGACATGAGGGATATTTCAATGGTCCTCTGCCATAGTGACAAAACATCTAAACATTTTGACTTGCAGTGCTTACACAATGCCAAAGGGACGAAGCATTTTGGGGGCACTGACTATTTAAATGAGAAAGAAATTTAGTTTTGACACATGATTGAACCGTTTTGGGAGAGATATGAGATTTTGCAGGTGAACCATGGTGTTGCACTGAACCATCCAGGTTATTTTGGCAAAAGCACCAAGAGTGTTGAGAACGTCCGGTCTGTTTCAAGAAAGGAGCCAAAGCGACTGAGAAGGATCTTTGCCATTTTGGTGGCACTGACTCTTTATATGGGAAAGTTTTAGGAGAGATATGAGCTTTTGCAAGTGAGCTATAGTGTTGTGCTGAACTGTAAGACAGAATTTTGAGAATGTAATTTCTGTTTCAAGAAATGAGCCAAACCAATGGAGAAAAACTGTAATATGAGCTGAAATATCACTAGTTTAAAGGCTGAGCTGTAGTTAGGTATAACGTTGACATTTTTATGACTTTTTTTGACCTACTAATACTATACTATACTTTTTTTTATCACATACTATAGAATGACTTTTTATCACATACTATACTATGACTTTTTATCACATTTTATCACATGCCTTCTTTATAACATACTATACTATGATTTTTCATTACTTTTTATGAAATACTATACTTGACTTTTTATGACTTTTTATCACATACTCTGACTTTTTTTAATTACTTTTCATGACATTTTATCTCATACTATACTATGACTTTATGACTTTCTAATTTATACTATGACGTTTTACGACCTTTTATGACATACTATACTAAGACTTTTTATCACATTTTTATGACTTAGTATACAATGACTTTTATTATCACATTTTTTATAACATACTATACTATGATTTTCCATTACTTTTTATGACAGTATACTATGACGTTTTATGACATTTTATGACTTACGATACTGACATTTTTATGACTTTTTATGACCTATAATGACTAAGTATACTTTTTAATGGAACATATTATGGTATGACTGTTGTCATAACTTTGTATGATTTAGTATACTATGACTTTTTTATAACATATTATACTATGACTTTTTATGAAATACTATACTTGACTTTTTATCACATACTATACTTTGACTTTTTTATTACTTTTCATGACATTTTATGACTGACTTTTTATTACTTTTTATGACATACTATACTATGACTTTTTATGACATTTTATGACTTACTATACTGACATTTTTATGACTTTTTATGAAATACTATACTTGACTTTTTATGACTTTTTATCACATACTCTGACTTTTTTTAATTACTTTTCATGACATTTTATCTCATACTATACTATGACTTTATGACTTTCTAATTTATACTATGACGTTTTACGACCTTTTATGACATACTATACTATGACTTTTATTTTTTTTCAAAAAAAAAAAAAAAAAAAATTTTTCATGTTACTGTTACACTATACAACACTTCTAAGTACCTAATGAAGACTAAGAAAACAACCCCAGGAGAGAAAAAGACACTGAAGTCTGAAGTTCTTAATGAAATTTCCAAGTGTAAACAGTGCAACTTTTATTGATTTGTTTTGAAGAAATTTCTGACACAGTGCTGACATTACTCTGCACATTGAAAAGTGATGACATACATGAGGCCGCACTAACAACCAATGTTATTTGAGTGCTGTCTAACAGTTGGAAACAAGCGTGCATCTAATTGTAAAAAACAAAAGAATCTGTGCAAAGAAATGTCTGCAAGTTAGGAGATGACAACAAATGACACAGTGTAGCTCGTCACTCCACGGCTTCAATTTAAGTATGTGCAAACGGGAAATTGTCGGCAGCGTGCCACATGTGACACTACAAGGACTTGTTACCGTTTGATGTTAAAACTCAAATTGTCAAATTGCAGAATGAGGGTTCAAGAAAGCATTAGACTCCTTATGACATCAGTACATTTAGTATTTGATATTAATGTCACGTCAGCAAGTCAGCATCAACTGTCTTTTGTTTTGCATGCTGTTGCCCATTTACTAGTAATCATACTGTATTATTTAGTGCTGAAATTACTAGTCGATTAACGGACAATGGCCAACAATTCTGATAACTAATTATAATTAATCATGTAGAAATGCCCAACAGATGCTGATTCCACTTTACCAAATGTGAGGATTTGTTTCTTTTCTGTTTTATTGGAAATCAAAAGGTACCCTGTGGATTTTTGTTGTTGTGTTAACATTCACTGCTTCTCACCTAAGTGCATCAAGTATCTTTGAGGTCCATGTGCTGAATGCATTTCCTTCCTCATAAAACATTTAAAGAGCCGTTTTGTTTCTGCGTGGAAGAATTTGAAAATCGACATTGTTTGCATCCATGTATGCTGGCTAGCAGTCTTCTTCTTCCTTGCCTTTGTTGGCACATTGCTACGTTTCTTGGCACGTCGCTGCCACCAGCTGTCGAGCAGCAGAAAAGCACGAAACCATCAGCGGGACTGTTAGTGTGAGACACTAACAAAAAGGGGAACCCAAACTTGAAAACACTGCTCTATCAACACTGATGACAAACTCCACAGGGTACCTTTAAAAAAAAAATATCTGTTAGTCAGCTAAAACTATTCCAAGACATTTTTCATTATGTTGTGTCATTGTATAGATTAAACAATTGAGAAAAAAAGAATTGACAGATTAGCACATAATTCACATAATTGTGTTAGCTGCAGCACTCATATTTCTGTCAACCATATCTCAAAGCAGTACTCAGAACCCTACTATCCACGCAGCCTTTGGCTTCCATTCATTTCACTACTACAGCATGAACATATACATGCAGAGACTTGAAACTTGCTTGAGAATGCTAATCCATAAAGTGGACATGTCAGCATTTACTGTATGTTTCTCAAAGTTGGTCACTGTTGCTTGGTAATTCCTTAAAAAGTGTCAACTGACACTTAGTGTACTCCATTACTGATGCAACATTGACAAAAAACAAGACTCAGACACAATGCTCACTGTGAGGATTACCCGTTTCAAGTCTGTGCAGGTTGATTTTCATAGAGTAGGCTCTCTGCAATGTTCTTTTCTTTTTGGATGTGCTACTTTTCAGAGTTATAAGCAAGAATATAGAGGAAGAAACCCTTCATTTGTAGTAAATGGGCTTGAACATGAAAACACCAGTATTGTTCTTTAACTTCAGCATTGACACTCAATATACCATTATGGCTCGTGGGGAAGTAACCGTTAACGAGCCTCTGCACTGCCCACAACTGTGTACAACTTTCTGCCAAACTGGATTATACCAAAAACCCAATTCTGACTTAAAAAGGCACAGACATGTGTAGTTATGAGTA
>NC_053119.1:10948049-11050549 GCF_010015445.1 Perca fluviatilis | reverse complement strand
TAAATCTAATAGATATTTGCTTTACTGTGTCCTGACAATAACCAAGTTATAGAAAAACAAATGGGGTGATTCAAAATAAAATTTAACTCCATTGGTTTCATCGCACTTCCTGTTTCTAATGATAGGAACAAATGAAGGCTTTTCATGTGCCCTCATTCAATACTCAAACATTGTTCTCAATCTTGAAAACACAGCACATCAAACTCCAGCGCTCAAGTTATTTTCACGGTGTTGATTTTGGCCTGTGTTGTACCTCAGCAATCTCCTCTTTGGCCAGCTGCAGTTTGTCGGGTTTGTTGGCCCACAGCAGCTTGGCCTCAGTCTCCCTCTTCTTCTGCAGGGCGCCCTGAGCATCCTGCCAGCGCTGCCACGCCTTCATCCGGTGATCAAAGGTCGCCTGCGGGTCACAGACACGCAGAGGATTATTTCATGTTTATATTTGGTTATTTACTTTAGCCATGTAGCCGAGGCTCCTATTCAAAACTGTTCATATCAATGTCAAGCCTTTAATGAGTATCAACGGTAGGGCTGCTCCCTCTTAGTCGATTAGTCGACTAATCGGTCGTTTTGGTCTTAGTCAACTTAGATTTATTTAATCGATTAGTCATATTTTATGCTTTTTTCATGCTGAATGACTTATTTCCAAGAAACGTACGAGCACATCTCTGGTAAAAACAAGAATTAAAGTGGGGCTTTTGCATGACTCTTTGCGGAGAAACTCAGATTTACAGATCTGTCGATTAAATCAACTAATCGATTAGTCGATACAATTGAATGAGTGTTAGTCGACTAAGAATTTCTTCAATCGAGCACAGCCCTAATCAATGGACATTTTGCTTGTTGTTGGTGAGGGTTCTTGATTTGGATATATAATTTCACTGGCATTTCATCTTGTCCCTTACTTCCTCAAAGGAAAATGTTTACAAGGATACTAAAAATGTTGGACTTGACCTCACTGCTTAAGATAGTAAGCCACAATGACAGTAGAAAAGACTTGATTGTAACGAATGTAGCAACCTGCACAGCAATGAAATTGACCTTTAGGCTTCAAATGACCTCTTAACCTTTAGTGAAGGTGCTCCTGTTACGTACCCTCACGGCTCCGAGGAGGCGGATGTAATCTGCGATGAGCTCGGCAAAGTTGAAGGTGTCGTTGGCAGCCTGTTCCTGGTGTAACTGCTCCATCTTGTCCTCCACCTCTGCCAGCTGAGAGAGAGCCCGGGACAGAGCAGTGTTGTCCTCTGCGCTGCCCAGCATGGCCGTGCTTTTGGCAAAGTTGGCTGTGTTTAACGACAGTTCTGGTGGGGGGGGGGGTGAAAAGTGAAATGTGAACAAACATCATCAAGGCTGTGTAAAAATAACACTTTGGTAAAGAGCTGCTTATCTTAGGAGTTTTTAAAAGGAGGTAGAGTTGTGAAAATAAAGACTAAAATCATCAACAGCCACCTGATACACAAACTCAACTTGGTAAATATTTAATGAATTTTTTATAGGAACATGCCACCGTTTTTTGAAATAGGGGTTATTCACAGTCTCCCCTAGAAGTAATACGTTTTCTTTTGGCTCACTTTTACTCACGACATGCTATCCGGCAACAAAGGATTCCATTCACTATGCTAAGCTAAACTAGCAGCTGCGCTGCCGGACTAAGACAATGCATGCACTGAGACAAAAATGCGTTTGCCCACCTATCTAAATCTAGGGGAGACGGTGAATAACCCCTATTTCAAAAAACGGTGGCGTGTTCCTTAATAATATATCCTAAATATTCCCATATTGGTCAAGTTTCTGATACCAGCTCATATCATTATGGAGGGAAATGACGGAGACACCGGATCTCATTAATGAACGTCACCCTGATCTTGGTGTTAAAATGATCCTCATCCATTGCTAAAATAAAATCTGACTAATCAATACTCCGCTTAGGACACTAATTGAAGGCATATCATGTCTGTGGTTGGAAGGGAGCCGACTAACCTTTCCTGTGGATGACCAGAGATTCGACCAGCGCGTGGAGCTTCCTGAAGTGCTGGTCTGCAGATTCCACCTCCTGCAGCTTCTCCTCAAACCACTGCAGCAAAACACACTCAAGAGTTGTTACCGTGCCAACATCAACAACATCTGCTGCAGATGCCAGTGAAGGCTGAGCTCTCGGACATTACAAAGGTTACTTAAGGTGAAGTAATTATAATTTAAAGTGTGCAAATGAGTCATAGAAACTTATTTCAATGTAAATATTTTTCCAAACTTACTAGATTCATGCAACAACTCTGATCCTACATGTATTCAAAGTATGACTCTTTAAGAGAAAAGTATTAAGCTTAAAACACGCTGGAAATCCGGTGCAGATGAATGCACCCATCTTCTTTTGAATGTATTCAGCTGGAGTAAACATTCACTTGAATATTGGAATACGCTCAGTGTACGCATGCGTGTGGTACTTATCGTATCAAGAGGAAATCAGTGAATCAGTGTCACAGCTCGGCTTCTTTATACAAAAACTCTTGACAAACCGGGTCTTTGATCACCTTGACTGGCTGCCTCATCTTTAGGATTTAGTGAACCACGGTGCTATCTACTAAATACATAATTACAAATGTTACCTTGCACCATAGCAAACAAAAAACCACTGGACATAAAAAGGTTGAATCAATACCACCAGATCAGTTTACAAAAGAATGGGTTTGCCAGTCTGTCTGATCATTTAAGCTTATCATAAATGAGAATTTGCACTGAGATTGCTATGACAATCTCAGTGCAAATTCTCCTCAGAACTCTGCAAAAAAAAAAAAGAAGAGAAAAGTAACTCCTATTTTGTCACTGTGCCTTTTAGTGTTTTAACCAGAGTATTCCATTAGCCTTTTACTGAGAGCTTGAAATATTCTGCTTTTTTACTGGAAATGCAGATTTCCTCATTACAAAAATGATCTACTGTTCACAACAGTTTTTATTCTGAAGAAGCCCTGATGCAGCAGGAGTGTCTGTTTGCAGCAGAACTCACCACGTCCGACTCATTCATCTTGATTGTCATTTTACTGACAGCATCTGTTGCTTTGTTGATCATCTTCAGGAAGCCGGCGCCGCTCAGAGCCTGGGTGCTCACTGCTCTTGGCAACTGAAGACACACACACACGCATTACAGTACAGCTGTCTGAATATACCAAAGCTTCAGATACACAAAGTGATCAAGTAGAAATGAATGGCAGAGGAACAATAAGTTTATCTGAAAGCGTTTTCTCGACTTGAACACAACATTTCGAGATGCAATGATCATTTAATTTGCAAACTATTGTGTGCCAGGGGATTTATGGTCTTAAAGAGTACAGCATTTCTCATTAGATCAGGCATAAAACTAAATAAACGTTTGTCTTATAAAAAGCTCCGCGCCTCGAGGCTATCCAAACTCAATTTCGACTTACTTCTTCTCTCTCAAGGAACTCTCTGACATCGGGATCTTGGAGGAGTGATGGGTGATTTACCACCCTCTGGAGATACCTGTCGAATGGGAAAATGCAAAATAAAAGCCTGAGTAGTTTACTCCTAACACTATAAAACTTTAAGGTTACACTTTATTTGAAGGTATCTACATAAGAGTGACATGACACCGTCATGAACGTGTCATAAACATTATAAACAAGTCATAAACGTTTATGACATAACGCTTCTTTTAGTGTCATTCGGTTTTTGTCATGACAAGTTATGGTTAGGGTTATGGTTCATGTGTCATGACAGTGGCATGTGTTCATGACAGTGTCATGTCACTCTTTTGTAGAGACCTTCAAGTGAAGTGTTACCCACTTTAAACACTATGATTTTTGTAGCAGAATTGAGCTTTTATTTCATTCCTTCTTTCCTACCTCTCCAAGGCAGCTCTTCTTCTCTCAACAAAGTCGGCAGATGAGGAATCTTCCTTTCCCACCTTCACCTTTGTCATACCTATGCAAGACAACATGCCATCTCATAGTTGTTGGGGATTAGATTTATAGTTACAGTATTAGAAGACACAGTAAAGCCAAGTCAGCCTACCCAGGATGCTTTTCTCTGGTGGTGGAGGCACGATGAATCCATTTGGTCCGTGCTTTTCAGAAAGCTTCTCGTAGAGGCCGAGGAAGTCGCTGAAGCGTCGCCTCACTGTAAATGTCTTGTTGCGGAACATGGCCAGTTGGGTCTGAAACACATTCATATTATTGGACTGGATGAACCTAAAAAGGCTTACATTTGGTGAATAACTACTATAAAATTCTGGCGTAATCTATGTTGGCCTTTCAAGACCAGTGCATGGGCATTTCTTCAACAATATGCTGACCAGTATTTCCTCTCTTGGCACACTGTTACCACATATCTGATGAGTAACTGTGCTAACGTCCTCTGGATTAAATATGACCAACTTCAGGATAAGTGAAACACTGTATATTAACAAATTTTTACCTCTGTGGTTAACTTGTAGGCCATGTAGGCGTTCATACCGTCCCCTGAAAGAAAAAGAAAAAAGGATGAAAGTCAGTGCAACAAAAAGTCACAAAATGATATAAATACTTACAGAATATTACTTAAGGCAAGCTGCATGTGGATTACCTTTATGGTGCTTTATAACTAGTTTCTCTTCTTGGTCCCTTTGTCTTTTTCACAAGTTTGAAATAATCAAATTTAGGACTCAAACACCTCTTTGATGTTAACAGTGCACAAACTAATTTGTAGCCTTATTGCAATTCAATTTAAATACTAAAAAAAACCCAGATCAAGACAGAATCTAAAGTAATAAATCTCACCTATTTTTTCAGGGTCTTTGACGGAGACAAAGATGTCAAATTTGTCTCCCTGCTCTTCTTCTTCCTCTTCTTCCAACTGAAAATATATTGAACAGGAAGTGAAATTCTGCCAGTCGCAATGACCTGCAGTCAGCTTCATTTTCTTCTTTCTTTTTTTTTTTTTTTTTAACTTTAGTTTGTTTTTGTAAGATGTTAAACTAGTCTACAAAATGCAAATTAAACAACCAACTGACTCTTCTCAAAATTATGATATTCCAGAAAACTACAACTAGAAAATCCTTGAACAGTTTTCAGTCATGACTTTGTTACAGTCACAGTGGGAGTTTCACTCTGGGATTAGATCTGTGTGTACCTCCTCCAGGGCAGCAGACTGTGGCTTGGCCAGGCTGGCAGCTGCTGACTGGGAGAGGGCGGACGCAGACGGTTTGGCCGTCACATCTTTCCTTCTCTCGCCCCGCGGACTGTCGAGAGAAAGCTCCACTGTGGCTTCTTTTGAGAGAGGAAAAGAAACAAGACTGAGGTCATAACATGCTGAATGGAAAATGTGTAGAGAGATGTACATTACTTATTTTATGTCCTGGACTGTGTGACACAATCAAATATGCAAGTTCATGCACGGACATGGACTCTGAATACCTTGTCTTTTTTGCTTTCAGCCTTCAGCTTAATACATTTAATAACATGTGGACCAGTGCTTGGAAACTGAAGTCACAAGTACCTAATTTATTAAACAGTTAAACGGGAACTCCCACTTTTTACAAACCAAAGATGTTGGGAAGTACTACTGCATACAGTATGTAAAAAAAGTAGATACATCGCCTTAAGTCACTTGAGTTTGAAAGTTTGAAACTGTATTGTGCATTGTGGGTAATGTAGGTATAAAAATTAATCCCTGGTTTGAGTCTGGCCATGAACCTTTGCTGCATGTCATCCTCCGTCTGTCTCCCCATCATTTTCTAAAAGCTTTTTTTCCACTATCTAATAATGGCAAACACACCTCCAAAAAACAAACAGTGGAAACACACCAAACGGCCATCTGGTGTTTTTAAAATTGTAGTTTGTTCTGGTTATGTTTAACTTCCAATAAATAGCTTATTAAAACTAAACATTTTCATCCCAGAGTGCAGTTATCTGTTGCACACATGACTTTGAGTGTACGGTAACTGTTCTCGCATGATCAAATTAACTGAAATACGAAGATAAACACTTGAGTCTGCATGAACTGCTTTAGGCTTTATGTGAACACTCCCTTTGTCACTAATGCTCCCCTTAGAACACTAAATCCTAAAATCCTGATAATGTAAACATAATAAAAAGAAATAGTGGACCCACTAGAAAATATATCTGCCTCCTCTTCAGATTGGACTCCATTAGTCTTGGAGTTGACAGTGCTGGTGCTGGTGATGCTGGGCAGTGTGGTGACGGCTTCCTCAGTGAAGATATCAGGAGGTTCTGCACGACTATTGTCTTGCAGAGGCCCACCTATATTGCTTACGTGGCTAGCAGCTTTGGTTTTGACAGGTTTGTCCTGCTCTTTGCTTATGGTTTTCTTTGAGGTGGCACCCAGTGGCTCACCGAACAGATCCTCGTCAGGTTCACCGAAGAGGCTTTTCTGTTGCTGCATGGCAGATTTAGTCTGCCGTGGTTCTGTGAACAAGTCTGTTCCCTCATCTTCGAACAGATCGACTGTTGCCCGGCTGGGTATACTGGCAGCAGCAGCGGGTGGAGCATCACTAAGGAGGTCAACCAAAGGATCAAAACATTTTTCACGGGCAGGTGGTGGCTGCTGTGCGACACTGGCCGGCAAATCATCGCCAAGGTCGACGATTGGATCAGTGGCAGTTTCTTTTGCTTCCTGTTCATCGTCACTTCCTGTTTTCCCATCACCAGGTGTGTCTGTAACACCACTGGTCACTCCACTGTTATCCGTTGCTGCTTCTACAGTAACATTCGCTACTACAACTTCCTCTTGCAGTGCTTCATTTTCACTTCCAAATATGTCCTCAAACTCATCTGAGGGTTCATCTAAAGGGATTTCAGTTGTGTCTTTTGCGGCATCTGCAATGGCACTTTCAGCTGCAACCGCCTCATCCGGAGAATCGGTTACGTTGTTTGTCAGGTCGACAAAGTCATCCGAGGGTTCGCTGACGACTTCGTTCACTGGTTTGTTTTCCGTTTGGCTGCTGACAGGCTCGATTAAGGGCTCATCCATGATGTTACTGGGAGGCTTCATTAAAACATCAGTGGGTTGACTGGCAGTTGGCAGTGTGGTGTCCATTTCGGTCATTGGAGGGTTACTCTGGAGATGAGAGGAAAAGGTTTTTAGAGTATGTTTTAGAGTATTTAAATAGAGAGGCAACGGGGCGAACCTGGTAGCTAACCTGGTTGATCATACGCCCTTATGTACTAAGGTTCGATTCTGACCCACAGCCCTTTGCTGCATGTCATTCCCCCTCTCCCCTCTGAAGCTCAGCAGCGACAGGACGCCATCACTCGTGAAGTCATGGCAACCAAATAAACAACAGCGCGAGTACTACAGTTTCTCAGGCAGATTAACCAACAGCGAGGAAAGCCACGACATAAAACCGCACTCAGGCGGGTCCCGTGAAATATGACAGCTGCAGTTTATCGGAAAATAGCGTTGGGCACACTGAATTTGATGAATTTACTGCACAATGATTCTGACAGTAGTAGTGGTCATAGTGAGTAAAACGGTGTTGTGAGATGCACACTCCAAAAAGTGTTATGTATCTGGAATTGTTCATGAGCTGTGTGTGATAGGCCTATCTGTAAAGCTGAACAGACTCCGTAGTAACAGGCTAAAACTGACTTTATTCTGATCCAAAGACTATGTGTGAAAAAGGACAGATAAGAGACACTAACATTATATACTGGCATTTTGATAAACCGTTGTAAATAAAGCAAACAGTTGCTAAAAAGGAACTACACGCTGTTTTCAGGTAACGTTACTGTTGAAGTTCAAACCTTGAACTTATCCTGTACTCGATTTTTTCCCCCACCCCTATCTTGCACCATCATCCAAGTCACTGGTGTCACTGTCCAGTTGTATGGTCTTAACATACAAAATACATGTATTTTAACTATAATATTGCAAAAAAAAAACGAACAAAAAAAAACAAAAAAACACACATAACGTCCACAAACTCATCAACTGTAATCACAGTCAACTACGTTTTGACAAATATTATCAGCTTTGAAGGGATTTTAGGAGAATCAAACAAGAAATATGGTGGTTTCAGTGCGAGCTATAGTAGATACTGAAATTGGTAGATGTGGCCTGCTAAGGTCACTCTAGAATTATTATAGGTAATGAATGGAATAATGTTTGCTTTTGTAATCATTTGTATGGTATTGCTTACTTTATTCTGAACTGAGCCTCCAGATTTGAAAGCTCAGAAAGAACAAAACATGTTTTACGTCATTCGAGGCCACTGGGTATGTAAAATATTCCTTTGAAGAAGAAAAAAACAGTAAGTACCTTGTAACAGAAGAAAAGCAATGTCATGCTGAAACATTTTATCATATTTCATAAATAGCTTTGTCAGACGAAACGCTCACAAATAAGACAATGGATATACACTTGGTTGCCAGGTTAATATGTATGCCTAGCTGAAACTAGTCTTGCATTGCCAGACCTTCCTCCACAGCGCTGCGGAGGAGGGTCTGGCTAGTCCACACAGCATTCCAGGAAGGGAGAAAAACGTGCTCTGGTTTATTTGCATTTCTTTAAACCAATCACAATCGTCTTGGGCGGACAGAGCCACGGTGCCGCTGTAAAATAGGAACTTGTTTTGGTGGAACATGTGTACGTTCAAAAGTTGTTCTAGGCATGCAACAGAAAACTCAGGTTGGACAGATAGTCTAGCTAGCTTTATGATCATTTAAGAGACTGTAGTTTGTGAGGCTGTTGAATTCACTTCAGCTACTGTCTCAGTTAAATGTAACATCCAACTTGCTGAGTAATGCCTTCCGTGTAGCAGTGAATCCAGCGTTAAAAAAAATAATCAAAGACAGCAACTTTCCAATCTGTCCTCTGAACTTTTGACTGTGGGAAAACATCCGGGTTCTGACCATGTGACCACAGCTCACTCACATGACAGGAGGCGTCTTTTAAGTCTTCATTTCAAAATTTAAAACCACTTCATGTGAATTACAAAACAAAAGATGATGTCAACTTTCACAAACAAACCACACCGACCTAATTTTTTTGCCGACTGCTTACATTAGACTGCTGCTTGCTTTACCTACGTTACTGAATGCATTGCATTGAACATTTTGAAGAGGATACCATCAGACTTTAGTGCAAGTTAATCTGCTTTCATGTGGAAGACATCCTGCACAGAAAACATCCCCATATCATTAACGAAATAGAAATTGTATTAGATTAATTTGTGTCATCTGGTCTCCTAATCAACTTGATCAAATCACAACTAGCCAGTTTTCCACATTGTAACTTTTCAGGAAGAAATCAATACCAAAATGTATGTTTGTTTGTTTGTTTGTTTGTTTGTTTGTTTATGTATTTACCTTTCACCAAGGCAAATTCCACATGATTGTACTTATTGTGGCAATAAAACCTTTTCTGATTCTAAAAACCTTTTCTGATTCTGATTTAAAAGCCAGAAACGGTGATAGAAAGTGGATTTTCAATGACTATCTGGTCCATCTCCAAACATTACTTCAGCTACAGTCTCTGTTGAATGTAACATCCACAAATTGCTGAGTAATGCTTTCCGTGCAGCAGTGTATCCAGCGCTCAAAAAAAGAAAAAAAATCAAAGACAGCAACTTTTCCAATCTGATCTGGATCCGTCCTCTGAACTTTGACTGTGGGAAAACATCCGGGTTCTGGCCATGTGACCACAGCCCACTCACATGACAGGAGGCTTCTCGAGCCAGCTTTTTAAGTCCTCATTCAAAAAAAAATGAGAGTGAATTTTAAACCACTTACTAATATGAATAACAGAACCGAAGATGATGTCAACTTTCACAAACAAACCACACATTCCTCATTCTCTGCAGACTGCTGACATTATAACTTTGATTTGTGTCATCTTGTCTCTTAAGCGACCTGTATCAAATCACAGCTACTCTCCACATTGCAACTTTTCAGGAAGAAATCAATACCAAAATGGGCGTTTGCAACAGTGTCACAGATAACCACTGGCTGTTTAAAAGCGGTGATAGACGGTGGATTTTCTGCAACAAACCCACCCCCATACTGCTTTGATAATTTAAGTTACAGTAAATGCTTTAAGTCTAACATCATCCGACATGACAGTTAATTATGTTAACATTATTTTCTTACCGTTACCTCAACGCTAAAACTAGCTAAATGTTTGTCAACACAAAACTTTTGCTAAAAGCGCTTCATTAGCTTTCTTCGCTGACGTTAGCTAACTGACGTTAGTCTTTGGGCAGCTTAGCTTAGCTTAGCGTGAAATCGATGTTAACTCCGCTCAGACATACTGCGCTCATGAAGAGGTCTTCCCCGTCGTCTTCATCACTGTCTCGGCCTCCGACTTCTTCCGAGTCCAGCACATCTTGGTCCTCGGAGTCGGGGAACGGAGGAGGACTGCGTTCCGAGCTGGTCGCCATCTTCAATCTTCTTAAACACACACAAGGGGAGGCGGCAACGTCAACTGCTCCCCTCTTCTGCTCTGCTTGCACCGCACCGACGTGTCTCCTTCAGCGGCTACCTCCGCTGCTCATGTAAAGCACTACTGTGGCGGTAGTTCGCTCGCACTACTAGACCAAACAGAGGAGTGACTGGAGGCTCAGGACGTGCAAACCACCGCTGTCTTTTTACTTCCTGGTCCTCCTCCTTGTCAGGTTAGCTTCACTGTTAGCTTCACAGAAGGCTTGGCAGTCATGAGACAGATACAGCGGTTGAAACAGTAACGCCGACCTGGACAGGGATTGCAGTTGTGTGTAGCTAAACTGCCTACAGCTCAGTGCCCATATTAGAGACGTCCGATTTTTTTGGCTATGTCTCGTCACGTGCCGCGAGACGCGGAGGCGCGAGAGCCGCTTCTCACCAGCGACTACCTGGAGCCGAACGAGCTGGACTCAGATGAAGGTAAAAGTGGTTGCCACTCCATCACTAACTGCGGTTTAACTCGTGTTTAATTTAATAAGCAAACACACAGCGTGATGCAAGATCATTTAGTAGTTGTCACCTTATTTTTATGGAAGCCCATTTGTGCCAATGTGATTCAACAAAGACCATGTAGCCTTAACTAATGTAATGTAAGACATTATGACTTAGTATCTCAAAAATGAGCAACTTTCTCAAATAATAATAATACTAATAATAATGACTTAGTATATTTTGACTAAGTTTCTTAATTATTTTGAGAAACTAAATTAATCCAAATATAATTAGCAGTAGCTTATATGAGACAAAGACAATCCCCAAATCATCTTGATAAGCTGCATGTAACCAGTGAAATTTTGGTATATTTGCTTAAAAAATACACAATTTAATAAATTATCAAAACAGTTGCTGATTAATTTTCAGCCAATCGAATCAACTAATCGATCAATCTCTTCAGCTCTACATACCACAGATGGCACTTTCGTTGTAAACGCATTACATTAGAAGCAGTGTTTATACTTCCTGGCCCTGGGGTTTTCTGTATGTCATTTATAGTTTGTGTTAATTTGGTGTAAAAACTAAATATTCTAAAAACCATCAACTTTATAGTGACAATTTATCCATACTGTGAGAAGAGGTATTGTTGAGTGATGTCATCATTGGATCAGATCAACCTCTTTCAGGGGACAGTGGTAGAGTGTGCACCTGTCACTGAAGCTTAACCCAGTTTCCCAAAAGCTATAATTCATTTTTTTTTTATCTCTTTTATACTAAGTGTGTAGCTTGATATGTACTAGGGGTGGGGGAAAATATCGATACAGCATAGATATTTTTTAATGGCAATACTGTATCGATACACAGACGCCAAGTATCGATCTTTTATGATATATGTGTTGGTCAGTCTGTCTGCTTGACGATCCCATTTTGCAGCAATAAAATTGAAGTGAGATGAACAGACAGAGAAATGTATCTCTTTAGATAAAACCGATGTTGACAAAATTTTCCTTTGGGGACATCATTTGAAACTGGGAAAAATTTGAAGTTGGAAAAAAGATAATAAATTGCAATATATCGCAGAATATTGCAATATGTTTAAAATCGCAATAATATTGTATCGTGACATAAGTATCGTGATGATATTGTATCGTGAGGCCTCTGGTGATTCCCACCCCTAATATGTACTAGTCTCGCTAACATGAGCATCTTAAGTTTTTGTGACATCTTAAAAATCAATTTCACCAGGAATCTTTGTTTCACTTGACCTGTTTGTCTGGTTTTTGCTGCTTTTTAGGTGAAACAATTTTCGACAGGAGCGCATCAAATATCACACGTGATGTCGGTGGGAGTGCACAGAAAAGGTTAACATATGAGGAAGCAGTAGATATAGCAGGTAATATAAAGCGTGATGGTGTTGTTGTTACTTTAGGGTGTCATTTTTGTGTTGCTCTTAAACATTATAAGTAGAATAAAATGTAAGTGTAATTATTATTGATGTTTTTTTGGGGGGGAAACCCTGGTAAATCCAGATTTGAGGATGTCTCACTTTAAACTGGAGGATTACATGCTTCTAATTTGAAAAATGCATCATCCACAAGCTTAAAACATGTTTTTTTTTTTGGTCTATTAAAACTCAGTCTTATTAAAAATACAACATTTTGACCAGTGGCAATGTAGATGCACAGATAGCAAAGCAACGTTCAAAATATAATTTGGGTACATTAATGTGAAATAATTCAGCTCAGTTTCTGCCACATTAGATTTAACAGTATCTTTAAAACATCCTGACTTGTAAAACTGAGGTGTCTGTTGACCATAATGGGCAGGGCAGCTGGACTACATTACTGTTGAATATATCCAAAATAGGCCTATAAATACATCAGATAATTCGTTAATGGATAACTGGTCTGTTTGTTTACTCACTCTTTGTTCTGCTTTTGCTGTCAGGTTTTGGTTTGTTCCATTGGCTGCTGTTGGTGGTGTGTGGCTGGGCCAATGCCAGCGATGCCGTGGAGATTCTCTGTGTGTCCTTTCTCCTGCCAACCGCACGCTGCGATCTGCTGCTGAGCTCTTCAGACATGGGCGTGCTGACTGCCAGCATTTTCCTCGGTGAATGACAATCATTTAATAAATCAGTTAGCGTACCTGAGCTGTGGTCGGTCGACAGAAAAATGAAGAAGCAATTATTTTGCTAATTGGTTATCGTTCCAGTTCTTTTTTTTTAAAGCAAAAATGGCCAATATTCTCTGCTTTCAGCTTCTCAAATTAGAGGTTTTGTTGCTTTTATTTGTCGTATGTGACAGTACATTGAATATATTTGGGTTTTGGACTGTTGGTCGGTCAAAACAAGCACATTAAAGACATTTACCTCCCCTGTAAAGCGACTTTGAGTCTATGAAAAGCGCTATATAAATTCAATTTATTATTATTATTATCACTGTGAGCTCTGAGAAATTGTGAATGGCACTTGTTCACTCTTTTTAAACATTGTCAACATTGAACAGAAGCATCTTTCTCATACCTCCATAAATGTTGAATTAGTCACAATAAATAAACTTAGTAAACTTTTCTTTTTAAATTAACAACAAATCAAAATGAAAAAATAGGTTGATTTTTGGTTACTGCTATTAAAAGTAATAAAAAATCTAATGTTTGTGACTTGGAAAAACAATTACAAACACAGAACATGATTGTGCAGTGTAAAAGGACTAAAACTAGATTTTAAAAATGTTGCCAACTTTTAAATAAAAAAAAAAGGAAACAAGCCCAAACTATTCATCTAGTTGTGAAATCAACACTGAAGGGAAAACATTGTCCAAACATGGTAAAGTTGTATAAAAACACTTTATTAAAAGGATATGAGGATGAAGAGAGGTTATTGTGATGGTGGGTTAGTATACTGATTGTGAGGGTTAGTGATTAAGGTAACGGGTTGTTTGGTGCAAAATGTTAAATGTTTGGTATGTGTTTAAAATTATATGTTTTTGTGTTTTTATCTTGCTATACAAAATATATAATATATACAGGAACTATATATATACTGTAGTTGAACGAGGGGTGGGAAAAATAACAAGCTTCGGCTTCATCCCGCTCCTTTTTGGACAGATTGAACATATTAACACTCCATAGATATTGTTTTTCCTTTTGGTGTGTTGCTACATACTTATTGTGTTTATATTTTATTTTATTGTTATTTTCTTTGTTCGAAATTAAGATAAATAAGACGTAAGAGTCGACAGCCATACTACTGGCTCTGTGAGGCTGTACGTAGGCACAGTGATGCTTAGCGCTAAGTGCTAATGTTGGATTATTATTGCCTTAATTCCTGTTCTCTAGGAATGATGGTGGGCGGCTACATGTGGGGATACCTGGCTGACCAGAGGGGGCGTCGCAGGGTCTTGGTTGTGTCCCTGACGGTTAATGGGGTGTTTGGAGGTTTGGCCAGCGTGGCTCCGTGGTTCTGGCTCTTCCTGCTGCTGCGGTTCATCAGCGGCATCGGGTGAGCACATGATTTGTATATGTTTTAAATTTTGTATTTACATGAAGTCATTCAGCTGACAGCAATAAACTGTAGGATGAAGTATGTTTCAGTGCTTAGAGAGATTATACTGCAACCAACAGGTCATATACCCCTACAACACCTACATGTTCCTTCATGAAGGACATTTTGGAAAAGAAAATCATCGCTTTAGGTGTTTGCAAAAAAAAAGAGTCTTCAACACTGGCATATCTTTATATACAAGGCTATTTTAGGTCTCCTTCCATCGTACCTTCTGACCTATGTCAGTGTAAATTGTACCGGGAGTTACAATCTTCGTTCCCAGGATCTTTTCCTTCTGTCTGTTCCAAAGGTTAGAACTGAGCCTTTAGGTTTGCTGCTCCCTCTGCCTGGAACAAGTTACAGAAATCCATGAAACTTACTGAGCTAGTCTCATTGCTTTTAAAAGGATGTATATTGACTTGGAGGCGGCCACATCTGGCTGTAGATGTTTTGCCTGATGTGTTTAGGATTGTGGTTGACTTTGAAGGACTTGCTGTTTCAGTTGTTTTATATTTCTATTGTTTTGTGTATTTTGTGTTTGTATGTACTGTATGTGTGGTTGTACTGCTGCCTATCTTGGCCAGGACACTCTTGAAAAAGAGATTTCTAATCTCAATGAGTCTCTTCCTGGTTAAATAAAGGTAAAATAAAAAATAAAAAAAAAAAAGCTGTTTTCTTCCCCTCTGCAGTGTCGGTGGGTCGATCCCTGTTATCTTCTCTTACTTCTCAGAGTTTATGCCTTGTCAGAGGAGAGGTGCAATGATCAGTGCTCTGGCCACCTTCTGGATGGCAGGAAACATCCTGGCTGCAGGTGGGAAAATACATCAGTACAACAATATCAGTGTTGCAGGACAAGAACAGGATTTCATGAAATCAACAATCAATCAACATTTTAACAGACTTGTCATACTGTACAGTAACAAGAAACCCATGGATGCTATCTCTGCTCTGTTTAAGTGTGCCAAATGGAACTTGTGACTTGTCAGATCATTAAGATCATCAAGGGGTTAATTTGTTCTTAATACATTAGTTGGAACATTAAAGATATATACGTGTAAATTTGCGGGTGAAAGCATCAAAGACAACAACAAAAAACACAGAATGGTGAAATGGAAACTGTGTAGCCCCATGTGTTAAGCAGTGAGTGGCCGTCTTTTGTTTGCAGGACTGGCCTGGTTGGTGATTCCAAGAACCTGGGCCCATTTTTCACTGGGCTCACTGGACTTTCAGAGCTGGAGACTGTTTGTGGTGCTCTGCTCTGTCCCCAGCCTCACCTCAGCCGTCCTCTTCAGGCTGCTCATGCCTGAAAGCCCCAAGTTCCTCATGGAGGTATTTAAAAGCCCGACTTGTTCTCGTTTTTTGCAGCCTGCTTTTTTCTTCTGTTCTGTCTTTGAGATTTGTGTCCTGTCTTTGCTGCCAGGCTGGCCGGGAGAAAGAGGCGATCCGGGTCTTCCAAGTGATATTTGAGCTGAACATGTGGGGAAAGGGACAGGATTTCCCGGTATGGGCCAAATTATGTCCTTTTATATGCCTCTAGGACTCATTATCATTGTTTACTGAACACATTTAATGTGTTTAGCTTAATTAGATAATGTGATAAAACACAGGAGTGAAGTGGTAAAAAGGATAAAGCACAGACATGTAGCATACAATGGAGATATACAAATGTTGGACCCAAGAAACACACACACAACCAAAGGTTGTATTGCAAAAGGGAAGTGATATTTGTAATGAGTAACTTATTTGCATGTGGTTTGTTCAAGTTCTCTAGACACATCCTTCCTTTATTTTAAAGCATAATAATCTACTCTAAGTGTAACAACTGTCATCTTGAACTCTTTTGAAGGAATTTGGTTTGTGCAACGGCTCCAAGCAAAGAGGGGAACTGGACGAGACCAGGACCTCGGGTTCACATAGAGAGAGACTTGCCTGTATTTTGAAAAAGGTAATGTCACAAATCTGGACAAATGCCCTGTTTTGTTCCAAAAACAGTCCAAAAATCAAAGATGCTTTCGTGTAAAACAGAAAATCATTCAAATTTAACATATGCAAATTTGGAACTGGTGATTTTTTTTATTTATTTTTATGGCATTTTTGCTTGAAAAATGACCAAAACGATTAACTGATTATCCAAATAGCTGCTGATATTTTCTGTTGATTGACTTTTTAATGAATCAACTAATTATTTCAGCATCTATCCAGGTTTACTGTGTGGTTATTTTATTTAACGTATTGATTTAGTATTATTCAACTTTTCAGCACAAAACTGCAAAACTTTAGATTAAGTCATGAAACCCACCATAAAGCCTTCATAGTGTCAGTTATTATAGTTCAGCTTTACATATTCCCAAACATATTTTCAATAAAATTGGCACAAACCAGTTGCAGGTGTCCATTTTGCCCCTTTCAAACTAATTTAATATAATATAAAGTAATTCTTACTCACTTACTTAGAATATTTCCTTGATTATTGCTATTTTTTCATTGTCATTTAAAATAGTGTCTTTGGTTAAACTTGCAGGCCCTGGTTCCCATTAAACAGATGTTTAATGATTCGCTTAAATCCAGGAGCTTTGCACTGCTCATCATCTTCTACTGCATTTCCTTTGGGTGAGAAACGCCATCTGCATGTCTACATATAGACTTAGGAGAATCTGTAGTGTAACTTCTGTTGTTGGGATTGTGTACAAGTTCAGGGCTTGTGTTTTTTATGTGTGTTTTAACACCACTTATGTGGTAAATCTGCAGCAGGCAGCTCTGCAGCTTTAAATGGCAGTAAGAGATAACCGTTGCAAATATCTTATCTTCAACAACCAAAAATCATGATTAACTTAACTGCAAAAACTGTTAAAAAAAGAAAAGAAAAAAAAAGACGGCAGTATTAAGGCAGGACTTAGCCATACAAGTGTAGTTTTTTACATTGAAAACTGCCTGTACCATTTATTGTGTGTGTCTGTGTGTGTCTGTAGTTACTACGGACTGTGGATGTGGTTCCCAGAGCTGTTTGAGAGAATTGAGGACGGCGGCTCGCCCTGTGCCAACGTGTCCCTGCTGCGGTCTCCACTCCACGACCAAAGCTGCTACCCGGTCAAGACAGCAGGTTAGTTTCTGGGATGACAAAGTTAATTATGTTTTTTTTTTTGTTTTTTTACTGCAGTCAGCAAACCCATAACTGGACATGAAGCAAGCATGTATAGCTTTACCACAGAGGATGTAGTTTGACAATAAGGTTAGACTAAAGAATCATTAGTACAATTATATTCCCTCCTCTCATGAAAGTACACTTAATACTATACATGAATAGAATTAGAAGAGGTATTGATAGCATTTGGTGTTTAAAACAAAGGTTACACAACATAGGAAGTCAGTGAACCGAGACAAATTTAAAAGCCAGTGAAAACATTGTCCTCAGGGTATTTTGGTAGACTTGTAGATGCATGTCACTTCATTTTTCTCAATAATGTTTTCTTTCTTTTGCAAGATGAACTACTTTGGTAACTTGCATTTGAAATCCAGCTCTGACCCTAAAAAGAGCACCAGATCAGACTAACCCCCAAGAGATCCTCCTTACACAATTCTGTTAAAGTATTTTGTGTTTCCTCTGTGTGGGGATTGCATGTGATCCCTGTGAACATAAACATTGTATGTCACAGTCCAGAGACGTGCTGCTCAGGTGAATTGGAGACTCTAAATTGCCTCTAGGTTTGGATGTGTTGTCTCCTTGTTTTTGTTGCGACCTGTCTGGACTGTATCTGTAAGCTTTCTTTCATGGGACTGCAATTTTCCTGGAAATAACTTCATAATTAGTTTCTAATTATAGAGAACATAGCAAGAGTGTTCAGTAGCTACACTTCCATTTTATTTTTTACATCAACTATAACTAGTACCAATTTATAATAGTTCTTTCCAGGAGAATTCCACACCTGTAATATAAAATAAATCATCATTGGCAGCGGCCACGGGTTTGAATCCGACCCACGACCCTTTGCTGCATGTCGTCGCCCCTCTCACTCCCCTTTCCTGTCTTCAATCCGTCCTGTCTATAAAGGCCATATAAGCCCCAAAAAAAAAATCATCTTTAAAAAAATAATTTTGTGTCCCACTGCATGCTGGGATCGGCTCCAGCACTCTGCGACCCAGAAACAGAATAATCTGAATCAAACAACAACAACAACAAAAAAAGGCGATGGATGGATGTTTCTTCCTTACCTTCCTGTATCTCTTCCTCACCCGACAGTGTACATGGAGGGCTTCATCATTGCTGCATCAAACTTACCGGGAAACATCTTCACTATTCTTATGATGGACAGCATGGGAGGAAAGGCTCTACTGTGTGAGTCTTTCCGTAAAAGCTGAGATATTTATTCAACTATTTTGTTTCACTTCTTTACCACAAGATCGTGCTGCCAAGAAATGTCCATCCACATAACCAGCTAGTTTTTATACCTTGAACGATGTCCGTTGTTATTGTTTCTCCAGCCTGCAGCCTGCTGTTGTCCAGTCTGAGCGTCTTCCTCATCTATGTGGTCCAGACCAAAGCCCAGAGTCTGATCCTCTCCTGCGTCTTCAGCGGCGTGTCAGTTATCGCCTGGAATGCCCTGGACGTGGTGGGAACGGAGCTCTACCCAACCCAGCTACGGTATACTTTTCTTAAAACTTAATGCCAGGGTCACACTACAGGAGTTTTAGGCCGATTTATGCCCGATTTACCCCTCCTGAGAATCTGAGAAAAAAATCTTGTCGAGGACCTCGATCGGTTCCGATGTTCGGCGCAGATTATCTGGTAATGTGAGGCGTTCACAGATCGAATCTTGCACCTCCCGATCTGCTCGCAGACACATCGGGGCCGCCCCGATAATATCAAACATGTTTGATATCTAGGATTATAATCAGGCGTGAAACGACTATGATTACGTCAGTACTTCCACAATAGCCAATGAGAGACAGGTCTGCAAGGAGACGGAAGTGACGGAAACTTTTGAAAATGTCCGCGAAAGCAGCTGTAGTACGGGTCCGGTGGACAACGGAGTTGGAAGAAAGGATGGTGGAGATGTGGCAACAGCACGAGTGCCTGTTTAATGTATCATCAAAAGAGCATCATAATGGGAATGATAAAGAGAAGAGCTGGGGAGAGATCGCCTTAGATTTGGACCTACCGATTGAGTGTACAAAGTTGCTAGCGCACTAGCTAGCAAATGTAAACATTAGATCTATCAATGATCATCTGCTACATTCAGGTCTAACAAAATCCATGGTGACCCCATCTCCCCAACCATTTTCTCGTCCACGCTCGTTTTATTTTCTTTTGTTTTCTATTGGTACAAAGAATAAGTATTACTACAGCAAGTTGCCGTGACACAGTATCCATTTTGTTTACATGCGCTTCCCCGTGAGATCGCGTCACGTGAGGTGCTAAATCTGGCAAGATAATCTTAAGAATATCTTGTAGTGTGTGATGCCCCACTATTTTCAAAGCTTGTAGTGTGAGCATGTTTAAGATTTGAGGGAAGAAAATCTGCAAAGATTCTCCTCAAGTGTGTGCTGCAACCAGATTTCAAAATCGGTTAGGATTTTAAAACTCCTGTAGTGTGAGTCAGGCTTTAAGTCTTAATAGAAGTGGCTTAAACATGGCGGTTTAGATATTTCTGTCAATTTGGATTTTAAATTACCTAGATATGTTTTGTTTTTTAACTTGCCAAGTTAGGATCACCTAGCCAACCTGAGGGATAAAGGACAAAAAAATTAAATATTTAAATAAATAATAAATATATATAATATATAATATATAATGAGATATATAGTATATATAGTGAGATGTAATCCCATCACTTTCAACTTGTCCACGACTCATCATAAAGCAGAATGTGGCCACAAGATGAAGTGCAGTGGTGGAATGTAACGAAGTCCATACTTGAGTTTTTTCTTTTAATGCCGCCTTCTACTTCTACTACGCTACATTTCAGAGAGAAATGTTGTACTTTTTACTCCACTACATTAATCTGACAGCTTTAGTTACTTTACAAATATAGATTTTTGCACACAAAATACATGTGGTTTATAAAATCTGATGTTTTATTATTAATTGAACTACCCAACAATATACAGGCCTACAAGTCCAGCTGAAATGATGAGACCATTAAACACAGCACTGTTTGGATCGTTTCCAGTTTCTAAAGTGTGAAGATTTTTCTGCATTGAGTACTTTTACTTCTAATACTTTAAGTCCATTTTCCTGATGATATATACATACTTTTACTTAAGTAACATTTTCAATGAAGGACTTTTACCTGTAAGAGAGTATTTTTACAGTGTGGTATTAGTACTTTTACGTAAAGCTTTAGTGCGTAACTTTTTGATATTAATAAACGTCCGTTACATTCAAGCCATTGCCAAATGAGTTGCTACAAAGCTAATTAATGGCGCTTACCCACTGCTAGTACCAGCTCTGCTCGGGCCCCGACTTGACCCTTCCATTGCAGATTTAGTACCGCCTCATGCGTGAGTCGAGCGTGGCTGGTCGTCATAGCGACGTCGCAGGAAACTGCCGTGACCTAACGTCACACACACAGAACGTCGAAGGTGTGTTGTTTTTGACTCTTGGCATGTGGCTGTTGCCACAGCCAGAAGACACATTTTGTTTCAAAAGAAGCTGGAGGCAGCAAAAAAAACAAAACACCGCTGGCTAAACTATTTAAAAATTCAGAACAACCCCGTGTGTCGCTAGCAATGATGACACAGTGATTAGTGACGATCCTCTCTGACCAATCAGTAGTCTGATGGTTTTCACATCACCCTCAGCTCGCTTGGAACCTCGACGGAGGTGATACTTAAAAAAAAAAAAGTACCTATTAGCTAGTACCGGGGACTTTTTTTCACGATGGAGAAACAAAAAAGACGAGTATAGGCGAGTTGAGCAGGTACCACGTAATGGAAAAACGCCGTAAGACTTTCAGCGCCACACAACTCCCTCTGTATTTCTCAGTATGTTCAGAAGATTGTGGCGTCCGGTGACTTTCCCACAGCAGAAACTCGAGTGAGGATAATTACCTCTTCTGAAGAGTCCATCATGTTTTGTTTTTTATCTTTCTGTCCTCCTTAGCTGCTAGCAACTGTGTGGAGGAGGGGGGGGGCTGTGTGCGATCACGTAAGGCTTGTATTGTGTGGACGCGCCGACGGTGGTGTTGTCACTACTTAGAATTCCTCATGGGGGCAAAAGAAACTACGTACTATAGCTTTAAGTAAAGGGTCTGAATACTTCTTCCACCACTGATGAAGTGTGATCTAATACAGTGGTTCCCAAACCTTTTCATGTCAAGGACTCCTAAACTGACACAAATTAGACCACGGAGCCACCATTTGATAAGATTTCATCCCAGGGTCCCACATCTAAAAGGATTTTTGGTTTTAGATATTTTATTACAAAACGTGTATGAAACCCATGACCAAAAGTTATATTGACGGCATTCTGTCATTGTGTTACTTATGGATGGATGTATAGTGAAAATAAGTTATTCCCCTTTTTGCTGGGGACCCCCTGGAACTCCCTCAAGGACCCCTGAGGGTCCCCAGACCCTGCTTTGAGAACCACTGATCTAATATCTTGTTTCCTTCTTCTTTACTTTCTTCTTTTTTCATCTTTAGATTAAGATATTACTCTTTATTTTCTTCCCGTCAAAATGAGCTATTAGCTGTGTTTTTGTGCAGCATGAACCACAGGACAGCAAACATTGCACATTGCAAGTAAACAATCCAAATAAATCAGCAGGAGTCCTCACAGTTTGGGGGAAAGTGTCAGGTTGTGCACCTTTAAAAAAACAATTAAATTAGCTCTGTTTTTAGTAAATATACAAACAGCTGCTCACATGTCCTGGTGTTTCTCTTCTTCTTTCTTTCCTTCAGGTCCTCTGCTCTCGGTTTCTTCACAGGAGTGGGCCGAGTGGCAGCCATCATGGGTAACGTAGCCTTTGGAAAGTTGGTAGACACAAACTGTGCCGTCCCGGTCCTGCTGGTGTCAGCTCTGCTGCTCACCGGAGGACTGGTGGCTCTTCTGCTTCCACAAACCAGGCAGACGGAGCTCACCTGATGGCTCACAATCTACATCACAATATTTTATATAATTACAGTATTGGAAAACATCCTCTTAATTTCCTCATGAAAGCAGACTGGATGATCTCTGATCGTTTATCTCCTGTTTTTGCTCCCAGAGGATATTTGAATCCTGTGCCTTCTGTCATCTCTCTGTGCCTTTGTACGGTGCCTCATTTAAAATGCCAAAGACAAGAAGAAATTGTCAAAAGACAGCGGGGACTCCATTTTCGAAGAATTATTATTGCGGAAAGTAGAATTCAGATTGTGAGCTTGTGATGATTAAAACTCTTTTCAGGTGTGAGTCAAAGTATGAAGGACACCTTTCAAAAGTTTGTCTTTAAACTCTACAAACATCTTACTTTGTATGTTGATCATGATTTCTAGAGTATAATAAGTGATGCTGCTGGTTACTCAAACGTTTTGCTGTTAGATAAAGATATTTCTAGAAAAGAAACACTGCACATTCCACATATTGTGAACATCTATGCATACAGTAGATTGTATCATTTTGTACCCAATCTGTCATTATTCCTGCACAAACCAAAGATTGCTAATTTCAATTTACAATCATTTAAAAAAGGACTAAGTACAGGTGAACAAATCCTTATACTGTATGAGCTTGAGTTGCGATATTGTTGATGGGCTCATATTCCCATTGGTTGTTCTGTAAAGCTGTCTGTACTTTGTGGCTACTAAAGCAGTTTGTTTAAACAAACACTACATCTCTTCATGTCAGCTGTGTGGGTTTTTGTGTGATATCACCTACACTCTCATACAGCTCAGGTTTTACTGAACACCAGTGGTGGAGCTAGTATTCAGTTCCTTTACTTAAAGTGCTCATATTATGCTTTTTGGCTGTTTCCCTTTCCTTTATTGTGTTATATATCTTTTTGTGCATGTTTTAGGTTTACAAAGTGAAAAAGCCCAAAGTCCACCCCAAAGGGACTTACCATCTTCCAGAGAAAACACTGTTCACAAACTGCTCCAAACAGCTCTATTGTAGTCCAGCCTTTACTTCTGTGACGAACGTGCGTCACTTTGTAACACACGTTATAATGCTCACCTAGCTGCTAGCGTGGCACCGCGTGGCACGCCCTCATACTCTGCAACTGAAAAGCTAGCAGTACTTACTGCGCATGTGCGACTTCCAACAAAGATATAGAATATATAGAATAGATATAGAAGTGAGATGCCTCACTCTGTAGCTAAAACAGAGAGCTCAACACACAGGGTGAAAAGAGGAGCTGCAGCAATGTAGAGTACAACAAATATATGGTGTTTTCTGAAAATCAAACCAAATAAACCTATTCTCGAAATACAATTATGAACCTGAAAATGAGCATAATACATTTAATTTAAGTAAAAGTACCAATACAACAGTATAAAAAATACTTATCTAAGTATTTAGAGTAAAAGAACTAACTGCAGTGAAATGTCCCATGACTGATACGGAGTATTATTATATATGACATTATTAGATTGTGAATGTGTAAGCCAGATTTTACAGCTGTAGCTGGTTAAAGTAGAGCTAGTTTGAGCTGCTTCATTTATTTTAGAAACTGCTGGTTTAATGTTTAGCAACACATTGTATTTTATAAGCTTATATGTTTATGTAAAATCTGAAGCTGAGCTAAAACTACAGCTGTAGTGGAGTAAAAGGTACAACACTTTCCTCTGAAATGGAGTGAAGTAGAAGTATAAAGTAGCATAAAATGGAAATACTCAAAATGTTACTTAAGTACAATATTTGACTAAATATACTTACCTGTAGTTACTTTCCACCACTGTTGAACACACCAAAAAATGAGGACGCCCCTGAAATGTTTTGCCTTTTTTAGGAAAGCATTCAGATAACTGTCCGAAAATGTGAACGGATGAATTATGGAGTATGATATGAGAAAATACACAAGACATGAGCATTTATCTGTATTTTTTTATTTGTATAATAAATAAACTTGTAATACTTCAGGACCACATTTCACAACCACACTGAGTATGAATAAAACATACTTTGGATATTTAAAAGCAGATGCAGATAAAACAAATTGCCAGACATGAATTTAATGATTTCATCCAACTGTTTCTGTGAAAGCAGTTTTCTATTGATTTTTACATTAAAAGTAGACTTTCTTTACATTCTTCATTATGACTGTGATGCAGTTAAAATTTCAGGTCTGAGTGGTTTAATGGTAAATAATGCAACAGGTACAAAAAAAGGCCAAAATGAAACCGTCCAACTGCTGCTACGGCTCAGTTTTCTATGACGAGTGCTGAAGTTTGACTGCAATGTACTCCTTTGGTTAAACACAATTTCTAACCGTAAAGAAACAATAAATAAATAAATAAATACACAGATCACGTGTTAAAGATAAGAAACGTGCAGCTTCTGGACACATGAGGGTCCATAACACAAGAAAACCCACACAACCTGAAAACAAAACATAATAAAAAGGCATGAAAACAGTCTGACAAACGACATCAAGGTAACATCTTGAAAATGTTTGAAATTATCATGAGCACTATTTCAATTATAATCTATATATATGCTTTAGTAAAAGTTTGTTTATGAGTTTTTATGTTTACAGTAGGTGTTTTAGCAGGGAAGGCTACAGTTTAAACCTAAACGTATATGAATAGAAACTGCTGTCAGATTGATACCTCTCTTAAGTCTGTATGGTAAATGTGTAGCTAGCGTATCCCGTTAGCGTAAGACTGGAAACAGGGGAAACAAGCAAACAGCTAGCCTGTTTTGTCCAAAAGTAACATAATGTCTTCCAGAACCTCTACAGCTCACTAATTATTGACACTTTATATCCTGTAACTTTGTGTAAAAACAACAAATAGTACTAATTTTGAAAGAGCTAGCTGGAATGCTAGCTGTGAAAAGCTGAGCTAACGGTACAAATGAGTGTGGCGTCATCGATCTTCATCCAACTCTCGGCAAGAAACAAGTATTTCCTAACATTGATCTAATCATTTAAAAGTTCAGGTTGTTTTAAGGCCGAAGTTTCAATCGTGAATTTGGTAAAGGTAAAATGATTAGACGATTGACAGAAAATTAATCGGCAGCTATTTTGGTTTAGTATTTTTGAAGCCAAAATTCTAAAAACAAATCTCTGGTTCCAGCTTCTGAAATGTAAATATTTGCTGGTTTACTTAATTTCCTATGTTATTAAACTAAATATTTGTGGGTTTTGGAGGCTGTTATTGTACAAAACAAGACGTTTAAAAATGATGGGAACTAATATTTTTAACATTTTATGAACCAACTATAAATCAATGTATCAAGACAATAATTAGCAGATTATTCAATAATGAAAATAATTGTTAGTTGAGGCCCTAGAATTTGGGGACTAATAAGTACATTTGTGTCAGTAATTTAGAAGATTTTCTAAATCTGCAATTATGCCATAGTTTTTTTCCAGGCAAATTTATGAATCTATAATTGAATGTAAGATTTAAGATTTTTAAATCTATGTAGCATGTGCTGTGGCAGTCATCAAAGCCATTATTTCTTCCTCAGCGTCCATTGTGGATTATTATGTGCTTCATGATGATTTCAAGTCAAGTGTCATTTTGAGTCATTTTGAAAACAGCTAGTTTAGCGGGTCAATATTCAGTGTCATCACACTCACACACACACCACACCTTACTTATATTAGTACTGTATTACATGTTGCAATACATACAATAACATTTATACAGCTTCAGTTTTTATAAACGCCCCACTTATTGTAATGAACATGTGCACTATGACAGCGAGGCAGATGCTTAAAATCGCAGAATTTGATATGAAGATTTATTCCCAGGAGCAGTTGAGTTATTGATTAACAAAGTTTATTGTGCCAAAATGGAATGATTCAGTTATAGGTAGTTGTTGTCTCTGTCAAGCCTTCATGCTACATTAAACTAATGACTTCAAACAACTGGATGAGAATTGATTATGCTGATCTTACAGTCTGTGTTTTATTGTGTGTAGTTTTGGGGGAATTTTAAACCTACAGCATATCATCTATTACTTATATTATTTACGTCTTAAATTAGTCTGATAGCTAATAACTAACTAGCTAAAATTGGTGTGACAGATTTGGGCATCCACGTGTCAAAGAATAAGAATTTGGGCACCTTATTTCTAAAGAAAATAAGCTAAATTTTATGGGTGAAACTGGATAATTTTTTAATGTATTTTCTCAGAACAGATTTAGAGAAAGAGCTTTTGTTTTGACACAAGGTTCAATAACTTTGTTCTTTTTCGTTTCAACATTATCACATCATTACTTGATGTCGTATTTTGGAGGTTAGCATTGGATGTGAATGGCCTTCTTTCTCTTCCTCCGGGTCATCGATGACTTTGACCTCTTCCCAGTTGATGCTGTGACCAGTTTAAAGCCCAGTGTTTCCAGCGTACAGCTCTGATCTGCTGCTACCTAGTAAACTGTCTAGACGTCTCAGGTCTTTATACTGATCCCACAGTCAAAATAAACCGCATTGATTCATTTTTGTTTTGCACCACATTATCTGGAACAAACTCCCACAAAACTCTCCAAATGTCTTACTTCAAGGCTTAAAACTTTGTTAGCTATTGCATTTTATTAAAAAACATTTGGGACTATTAATTCTTATCTTGCACTGCACTGTAGCTGCGCCGTCATATTAATTTTCCTCTGCTAAAGGTTTTATGAATTCTAGCATTTTTTATTATCTGTTTACATTGTCTTATGTTCATTCAGTCTCAGTCAATGACAAGCGAATAACTATCTGTTGAGAGAAAGGCCACAAGATGTGGTTGAGAGCTTCGAAAACATTAAGTAATTGGACCTTGTGTTTTGTCATGCTTGAACCTTCAAGCTCACCTAATGTCCTGTTTATCCAGTGAGCAAATTTTGCACAATTATTTCACACTCCGATGTAACTAGATGGGAGCTACTTTTCATTTTAAGTCGATTTAAGGTTTAAAAGATGCACAAATACTTTCTCTTCTGAGTTGACTTAGAAATTGGGAGTACAATAAATCCAGTTGGCTCTGTAAGGAAGTAAAACCCATTGCAAAATATGTATTTCAAAATAATGACATGTAAGAAACTTTAAAACGGAGAGAGGGAAATATCATGTACAGCTGTGGCATTCAGTGAATATAGGAGTAATTCATAACAGTAGAGGGCTCTTGGAAAAAACAATCAAACTGGGGTTAAACGTTCTGGAAACGTCCTCGCTGCCGCTGCTAAGAGGAGAGCGGAGGAGATGCTACACATGTGATGGATGATACAGTATGAGAGAGGTGCGTTGGGGCGAGAGGGCAGAGGGCTAAACGTCACGCGTCACTGCGTCAGGGCCAGGAGGATGTCCTTCACCAGCATCGTGCCGATCACCATTTTCTCACAGTTGATCGTCAGCTTGGCGGCTCCTTCCTCTTTGGTCGCCACGGTGACCAACACCAGGCTGCTGCTGGTCACCGTCCTGCCAGCGAACCTGTGGACAGGATGATCAGGAGGAGGAACAGGAGGACTGAGGTCAAAGCAGCAAAGATCAGAAGTAAAGATGAAGCCACAGAATAAAGGAGGAATGAGTGTCAATCAGCTGGTTCATCAACAATTATACACAATAATTAACTCTTTTAAACATCTACGCATGATGCGCTAAAGAAATATGCTTTCCTAAATGGCCAGTGGTGGGAAGTAACTAAGTATGTACAATTTTGAACTACTTGTAATTTACTTGAGTGTTTCCATTTACTGCTACTTTATATTTATAGTCCACTACAGTTCAGAGGGAAATACTGTCCTTTTTACTTCACTTCATCTATTTAATAACTTTAGTTACTTTGCAGATTCTGATTAATAAAACAACATATAATCAACAAATAAATATTAAAGTAAGCTTTATTGATCCCTGGGGCAAATTCACGAGCTACCCAGCAGTATGTAAAGTGATTAAAATTACCTTTACCAGCTGCAACATGAAAGTGATGGAAACATTAATGCATCACTATTTATAATCCAATAATATAATATACAGTATATAATTCTGAAATGAGCCATTCTGCATAATGAGACCTTTAAGTATTTTATATATATAAGTATATTTTGATGCCAAAACTTTTGTACTTTTACTCAAGTATAAACTGAAATGCTGGACTTTTACTTTTCTACATTGTGGTATTGCTACTTTTACTGAAGCAAAATACTTGAGTACTTCTTCCACTGCTGGTCTTTTCATTTAAAGCTGAAATCTGCTCCAACCACTGACAGTGTACCAGTTTGTATTTGTGTTTTATGCTACTCCACCACAAAGGTGGGCATATTAACAATCCAGCGAATAAAACACATCACACATACAAGCTTTTACTGACTGAAATTTGAAGCTGAAATGTGTGACTATAAACTTGACAGACAGCATACAGTACACTTCCTAGATATTTGGAGGTTGCTCCTGCTGATATTTGTTCTAATCTTCTCACCTGCACTCTTTATCTGAGCCACAGGGGACTCTGCTGAGGTTGGCGGCGGTGGTCACCCTCTGGACGATGGAGTGTTCGTTCCGGCACTTGGCGTCCAGGGTTATCTTCTCCGTGATCTCGTTCATACCCATCAGCTGACCTGTAGAGGAGTGAGCAGAGCACTGGTCAAACTGGGAAAGCTCTAAAGTTGTAGCTGCTGCTTATTTTCACAGTATCAGTGTAGGACTCAATACAGTGTTGTTTTATAGAAAGCCAAATATACATTTTTTTTTTAGGATATCTGCCAGCTACAGACATACAGTATTATATAGATACTGTATATAAGGCTAACACTAGAGTGATGTGATGTAAGACTCAATACATCAAGATTACAAACTGAAACTTGAACTGGAATGCACTGATGCTTCCCACTGAACACAGTAGAGGAGGGAGACAGTTCTCTTGGTGAATTCAAAGCAATAAAGAGGCAATTTTGTTCATGAGTTTTCAATGTAGTCTGAAAGTAAGACATTTTGCACCAAAGCAGTTTTCCCTTTAAGAACTAATAAGAAGACTCTTATTAGCAGGTCAAAAGACATCAAGGCGTCCAGTTAAAAAGCCTGGATACATTTGGGTTGACATGTCTTGAGTACATATGCAGTAGTTGTTGTTTCAATAGCGTTTTAATTACTATATACTACATTTCAGTGTGAAGCAAGTCCTAACTACTGCTGGAACAATTAGTCTCCTGACAGAAAATATAGTCAACAACATAAATAACTTGTTTAAGTAATTTATCAACCAAACAGGCCAGACATTTGCTGGTTACAGCTTCTTCATTGAAAGTATATATATATATTGCGTTACGTAATTTAAAACAAACTTTAATATCTTGGATTATTGGTATTGGTATTGGCATTTTTTTCACATTACAATAGAATAAACCAGTGGTTCCTAACCTGTTGGTCAGGACCCTCCACAAGATAAATAGTTATTTTTTTTCTGACTTAAATTTAGGCTCTTTGCTTGTGAATTACTATATATTTTATATTCCTTAGAAAGTATTCAAATAAAACACTTTGATCTTTGGTTGAGAAATATATATTTAAAGTTAAATACATTTTATGTATGTAGCCCAAAATCATCTTCATTATCGGTAGAGCATACAACACCCTCTATCCTCGATTCATGTAAGGAAAAACTCCCCCAAAAAAATTCAAAGGGAAAGAAAGGAGAAATTACAATGTTTTCACTCTGTTGTTATTACACTCAGGCCTGAATTACACATATGCTCAGTACCTATACATGCACTAATGGAGAGATGTCAGAGTGAGGGGGCTGCCCATGGAAGGGCTAACCAGTGCCTTGCTCAAGAGCACTTTGGCAGTGCCCAGGAGGTGTACTGGCACCTCTCCAGCTACCAGTCCACACCATACTTTGGTCCGTATGAGGACTTGAACCGGCAACCCTCCGGTTCCCAACCCAACTCCTTACTGACTGAGCTAATAAAAACAATAGTCAGCATATTAATCGCTAATGAAAATAATTATTAGTTATAATAATAATAATAAGCTCTTGCTCTTCAACCAAATATAGTCTGGTTTCAGACGTCAAGATGTCTTTCAACCTGCAAGTCACAAAAACAATCAGTGCTGACGAGGTTTGAACATTGTGACATTGCAGCACTTCAGCGCTTGAAAGCTCAGGTAACAGAAATATGAACGAGCCTGATGTTATTTTTTTCTTCACACAGTGCTTAAAAAGTGAATCGGGATCAGTGGATGAGCATTTTCCGTCATTCCTGGTGTAGCAGAGTGTGAGCGGCCTTAAATATGATGCAGGTTAGTACAGGTGAGTCTGTCTACAGCAGGGGTGTCAAACTCAATTTCACTAATCACATCAAGGGCCAGACATGTATAGTTTATTGACATGCTTTTATTTAAGAGAAAAAGTCAAATATTTCTACTGTATTACTACATGTCTCATATAGCTTTCTCACGTATAGTTTGGGCCTCATAAAGCCCCCAAAAAGTAGAAAAAAAAAGTTCCTTAGCCATCAGAGAATAAAGCGACGAAATCGTTGAAAAAAGCAACAAAATTGTCTAGAAAAACAAAAAAAAGGCGGTTAAAGCATTGAAAAAAGCACAAAAAACACTGTAAAAGGTGTCCAAAAAAGCAACAAACACGTAGGGGAAAAAGGGACAAAAACTTTAGAAAAGGCGACAAAAACTAGGTGGGCCAAAATGTATTGTGAACCTAAAGCGAAACGCGGGCCAGATCAAAATTTGCAAGGGGACGGATTTTGCCCTCAGGCCTTGAGTTTGACACATGTGGTCTACAGCTACAGACCAGGAGATGCAGTTAAGTGTTGCTCGGCTAGCGTGCAGGTGTGAGGGGGGACGGGGGTAAGTCAGCCAGAGCCGTATAGAGGAGGGAACAGGAGGAGGAGGAGGAGGAGAAGGAGTAGGGGGATCTGTGTGAGGTTGGCTAAAAGGCAGGTGGGCACACAGATGGCTGGGAAAAACAAATCTATCAACTTACCTAGTAATAGCTTCTCTATTGGGGACAGTACAAAGAGGGAGGAACCGTGGATATGACACATGTTTAAAGAGTCATGACGGGTTTGTTCGAGCTCAAAACTGACTCAGTGTCAGGATGGGAAATGAACACCAAACAACAGACACATGCTGGTAACTTTTGTCTGTAGCTGCTCTTATAAACACTTTGCTCAGATTGTATTTGAAAAACGTGGTTGGTTTATAAGTGGCCAGTTAACACTTAGGATCTGTCCCAATACCCACACGCTGAGTCCTTCAGCGGTAGACAAGTGTGTCCCACGTCGGAAATATACCAACACACAAGTACACTTCAGCCACGCTTAAACATCAGTCCAGTTGTTGGCGGTAGTGCGCGATAAGCTACCAAATGAAAAACGGACATGAAGTAGGTTTCTCCCTTAATATTGTTATTTGTGTCTAAACATTATAAATAGACAAAAACAGATTGTTGTCACTTAATATGTTGTCATTAATAAAGAAGAGCTTTAGATGATGATAGATGATAAGAATAAAATTGTCCTTCTGACATGTCAACATGAATAAATATCAAACATTATTTCTGAAAAATATGTTCAGTCCTTAAAACGAATATCAGATAGAAAACTTTCACAAACTTTCATCTGAATGTAACCGTAATACTGTATTTGTCATCCTATATGTTTGTTCATTATGTGAAAATAAAGAATAAATAAAAATAAAGGTCTGTGCTCGACTGAGTCTCATTATCGTTAATGAAGTGTGTTCCAGTGAACCATGATAAACCTCAACGGGACGTGATTACCAGAAATATCTCACACAAGTAGGAACTTGACTACTCACGAATACTGTAAGTGTGGGTATTGAGACAGAGTGTTAGTTTGAAAGGCTGCCCATTGAAATAAAGAAACATCATGCAATTCTGTGATTATTTATGTACTGTAACTGTTGTGTCTATTACGGGACATTGTTAAAAGAATGCAAACTACAAAAATAAACTGTATGAGTGATGTCACCTGTCTAATTGCAGGTGTTGCATTTATTTCAAGGTAATAAAATGTATGTTTTTCAGTGATGAAACTTTTGCACTTGACATCAAATTTATTTACAGCTGATATTATAGGGACACAAATATTAAAATAAATGATGATAAGAAAAGGTGATTGATTTTATTCTCTCGGACTGCAAACGTAATGCACATTTTATGTAGCGCAGTTTTATAGATGTGTCCACATTTAATATGACCTCATTACAATCATTTTATCAATGGGCCGAGTTTGTATGCATTTACTGAATGTGCACATCAGACTGCCTTTGATCAATAAAGGTGCAGCAGGTTTACTTCTCTTTCTGGAGTGACTATTTGAACTTGACAAAGGTCTGATTTAATCAAACAAATGACACATTGATGCCTGTATATCAAGAACATATATATATATATATATATATACATATATATATATATATATATCCCCACAAAATGATGTCAGAATAATAATCTGTGTGAAGAGATTGGGAAAGACATAATGCACATTTTTGGAATAGCTGACCAACCTTCCAACAAAGGACGACTGGACTGCAATTGTTAGTGACATAAACTGTGTGAAATTGACCAGTATCATATAGATTAATATGATCAAAATGATCAATACTGGTCAAAATGGACTATGTTCCTATTAGATATAACCCATAATTAATGTTGCCTATATCAACCCACTCTTTATGCTTGGAAATACAGTATACATGAAAATAAAGTTGCTGAAATAACAAAATAGATAGAGACAAGTAGTAAGAAAGGAAATATGAGAAATCACTTGTGTATCCACCTACACACAGGCGTAGCTAACTCCCCTTTCCCTCGTGTATATACTTGTTTTAATGTGATGGTAGTAAAAGTCAGTGTTTTTATATTCTGTTTTCCTTAATAGAGTCATTTCATTTCCTTTTATCACTCACCTTGCTCCTTTTTAAACTCATTCTCTGTTAGGAAGACGGGCCTCATCAGCTCCCCGACCGGCGGCTGAATCGACACAAAGAATTTCCTGGTGTGAGTGCTGAAAGACATGAAAGAAACGGCAGTTTTAGGAATAATAATTATTATTATTTTATTATTATTTATTATTATTATTATTATATATTAGTTAATTTTCAAAAATGTAAAAGTCTTAACATGAATCCAACATATTATTAGCAACTATAAATCCCCACTGCTTACTGGCCTATAATTGGTAAGGTAGTCACTAAGGCCATCCACGGATAGGATACAGTTAATCCTAAGGACTCACTGTGCCACATGTTTGTTTAACATTAAAACATAATTTATAAAATCATGTCAACAATTATGAGGCTATTTTAATAGCTTAGTATTTAATGCAAAAAAAATATGTATAAAGGCTTTAGGCAGCCCTACACATTATTGGCATTGACATTATTGGCCCAGTTTATTACGCAACTTCATTTTATACAATATACATAGTAGGGGGTCCCTGCTCCGTCTCTCTTTCTGTTAAGGGGTCCTTGGCTGATAAAATGTTGAATAACCCTGATCTAAACTTCACTGCTTATTATTGTTTTATTTGTTTCCTCAGTGCTGTTCACAAATCGTGGTTGGAAATATCACAATTGTGCGTTTAAAACAACATTACACTTGCAAAACTAACAATTTCAACAGTTTCAAAACTCAGCAGAATCTTATGTTTTCACACAGCACTATAAGAAGAGTGCAGGTTGATAAAACACAGGAAGTCTGCACAATAAAACACAGAATCCATCTCACCACAGCTGGAAGTTCGCCGCTTGTGTTGAGTCACAGAAATCGATGCCCATTACAGCTGTGACCATCTCACCCGCTGGCAGCAGCTCTGCCAACGCACAAGAACAAAAGGGCAACAGTGTTGACACATGCACAAATAAAACCACATAAACCTTCACTCAGCAACTTTGATCTGAGATTAAACATGTGTGCTCCACTGCAGACTGTGTGCTCCACTCCCAAAAGTCAGTATGCATACAAAAAAGCTTTCAAATGGATTGAAACGTACACCATTACCATATAAATCCATCCAATCTTGTTTATATAAATTCCATTTGCATTCATATGGTTTGCTTCTATTCCGTTGTGTCTTCTGTTACCTGTATTTTATATTATTTCCTATTTTATTCTGTTCTTAATGGTCTATGTGACCCCCTGGCCTGTCGTTTAGCACCATAAACAGGGACAAATTGTACACAAAAAGTATAGACTTTAGTAGCACTGCCATTAACATTTTATTGTAATTCCCATTACTGGTAATGGTCTCATAACAGAACATCATGGGCGTATTCATTATTTCATCTAACAATTTTCTTTGCGAGGTATAAGTAACACTGCAACACTTCCGAGGCTACTCCTATGTCTGTTTTTTTAATAACTGCAAAATAAATACTAGTGTCTGATTTGGATCACATGGAAATAAAAAGTTGGTAACACTTTACTTGAAAGACTCTACATAAGAGTGACATGACACTGTCATGAACACATGACAGTGTCATGACACAATCATGATACATGAACCCTAACCCTAACTCTAACTCCAACCCTAACCATAACTATAACCATTACCATTACCATTACCATAACCATAACCATAACCATAACTTGTCATGAAAAAAAACGAATGACACTTACTAAAAGAAGCGTTATGTCATAAATGTTTATGACTTGTTTATAATGTTTATGACACGTTCATGACAGTGTCACATCACTCTTATGTAGCTACCCTCAAGTAAAGTGTAACCAAAAAGATCAGTCTCCGTCCGATCCTACCGGCCCGTCACTCACCGATCTCAGGAAACTCTTTGACCCTCATCCCTGACTGGAGCTTCACGTCCTCCATGTGCAGGTTCTTGGTGTCGGAGGTGGCGTTGTTGGTGAACTGCATCTGCACCGCCACCATGTTGGCGTCGGGGCTGAACGGCTGCCGGCTGAAGCAGTACTCCACCGACAGACCCTCGCCAGTGATCCGGTGCAGCATCTCGTAGCTCTTCAGTGCACTGGAGGGAGAGATGGTCTGCGGGCAGAGGAGAAGATGAAGAAAGGGTCGATACATGTTCGCATGTGAGCTACATTTGTACATTATTCACTATTTCTGAAGGAAATATCCTCATTAGATAGTCACAGAGTGGCACCTATTGGTACATGGCTTTGTTAGGAAGTACAATATATTTTCATTGACTTTGCTGTTGATGCGGTGAGGTAGCCAAAGTGAAAAATACAGGCTGTGTGATGCTCTCAGACCTTTACAAATACAAAACATTGTAAACAATGGCTGTAAAACTATAAAGACATTTTCTTTGGGTATAACACAATTTCAAAACAACTCTTTACTGTAAATCATCACTGAGCGGTCACAAATTTATTTAAAAGCCACCAAGAGTCATGTAAAGATATCATTCATGTGTGCCACTGACTAATACAATGCTTTATATGTTATGGGCACTAAAGTGCAAAACCTTTTCTCTCCACAATCTGTTGCTGGACTTGGTTTCTGATCTGCTGTCAGCTTTTAATAGTTCAGTTCGATAACTGAGTTATTTACCACTAGTCACCAATAGAGGGACTTGGAAATGATGGGTAAGAGTTGAGGGGTACAATTTGGACAAAGCAAAAGTCCTACTCCTTCAAGGAGGTTATGTTTTCCACTTGGCTCGGCTTGTCTGTTTGCTGGTTGGTTTGTCTGTTATTTGTCAGCAGGATTACAGAAAACCGACTGGTCCGATTTTCATGAAACTTTGTGAAAGGGTGTAACATGGGCCAAGGAAGAAACTCTTACATTTTGAAGTGGATCCAAAACACGGGCAGACACTTATTTTTCACTTTTTTTAACATTGCAAGATGGTGCATTTGTGCTGCATTCATGTGGTGTCGGAATAATCAAAAGTATTAGTTCCCAACTGGGAAAATTCCCACTGCGTCAACATTGTCCGATTGGGCATGCCTTGGACAAGAAGTGCCCATCTAGTTGGATATGTCAAACAGTGTGTTTGCCTTATATGTATATAGTATTGTATATTGTAATACATTATTTTGTATTGTACTGGCACCTTTAGTATTTTTTCAACCCAGGGAGGACCCTCATGTCAAAGTTTTAAGCATTTATTGCAGCACTATGCATTACAGTTTGCCAGTGTGACTCTGCTAAAAAAAAAAAAAAATTAAACAAATCTGTATATTAAAAACATTTAACCATTTTCACCAACAAGCATACAACTTAATGCTAATATAGTAGGAGGCAGCTGTGTAGCAGCTGTATGCAGAGACTATAAATGTCTGAACTACCAGGTATCACTTCTTCTACGATCTTTTCTATCATTTTGTCTATTAGAGTGAAGACACTAACCAGGAAGACACAGACACACATGAAGTACTTACTGCCGGAGAGAGAACAGCGTCAGACAAAGATAATCCCTCCAGGTCGGTCGCAAGGCTGTTGGACAGGAAGGTGTTGACCGGTGTGGCTTGAGGAGAGGGAGCAGGTTCAACTGGGAATAGAAACGAGAGCGCGAGACGCATTCAACAAGGATGTCCCTAAATTTAGACCTGACTGTATTCATCTATTTGTTATACTATCTCTTGTGGGAACACGTTTTTTTGTTTCGAGTCAGCATAGCAAAGTGCCCCAAACTGTTACTATGATTTTAAATAACAATCGCATAGTTTGCAACAACCTTGTCCATTGACTTTGCCTCACTGAAGTGAGGCGCCATTATTTTGTATTCTCTTTCAAAGCAGAAAGTTTAAAAAGTAAAAAAAAAAAAGTACAATCATCAAGGTCCAGTAGAGACATTTCTTTCTTCTCTTTCTTGTTGTCTTTCTTGACAGGCTTAGAAGGAGGTTTAGATTCAGCTGCCTAGAAGGAGATGAAAGAACACTGACATGAATACATGCAGATTTATCATGTTACTGTGTGAAGTCTAAATACAGCAATGTTTGGTCCATAAGTCAATGAGTGTTATTTAGATGTTGATAGGGTCCAAATTTCACCTGTGTTTAAAATGTGGGTTTTTTTCAATACCTTTTTCTTCTTTTTGACTTCTGCTTCAGACTCCGAGTCTTCAGACTCCGATTGGCTGCTTTCAGACTCGCTCTCCTCCTCCTCGTCCGATTCAGACTCTGACTCGCTCTTACGTTGTTTACTCTTCCTCTCGTGCTTCCTCTCTTCTTCTTCACTGCTCTGCTCGCTTGAAAAGAAAGCAAAGTTCAGAAAGTTTATTATAAGGGATGGGACAGATTCTACTGTATAATAGAACTACCTATCAAATGAAACTGGATCTGTGAAATAGGCTCACGAGAAGAAATCAAAGGGACCACCGTTAACCACAAAGTGGGCTTTCACAATGAACTGAAAGCATGTAAAAAAGTAATTATATATGTCTCAGGACTTAAGGATGTATTTGATGTACCTGCACACAAAATGTAATATCAAACATATTCTACTAAAAGCATGTGCTACCTTTCACTTTCTTCCTCTGCAGCTCTTTAATTCTTCAGTCTCCCCCCCCCCCCCCCACACACACCCCCCAAAAAAAATACAACATATCCAGTGACATATATATACAGTATATATATATATATATATATATATATACCAAGAGACCAAGTGATTTTTTTCAAGTTTTAAACAATTCCTCATTCAAAAGAAAGTGTTACGGTCAAATCTGGAGTAACTTCTTGATCTGTGAAATCATTATTTGTTCCAGTTATTCCTTAAAGGTCCAATGTGTAGGAATTTCTCCCATCTAGCGTTGAGATCATATATCGCAATCAACTCTCTCGCGCCACGCAGTTCAAAGTACGTATTACAGCTACGGTAGCCTTCACTTCATGTTTGGTCCTCCATGTTTCCTTCTTCAAACTTGCCAGGGCCAGGAAGCTACGATACCCATTAGCAGCATTAGCAGCACCTGTGAGTTTATCATGTGACAGCGAAAACGCAAAAGACGGAGCAGTATGTCCTGTATGTCTCTTACTGGCTAACGTATTTCAAGATGGCGCATGATTATGGAGCGTCTACCCCAGTTCATGCAAATGCAAATGTAAAATTTCAAGCAAATAGGAATACTTGGAATTGATGGTGGAGGTAAATATTCATGAAAAAGGACAAGTTTGTGAACGGGCAACACAGATTTTGAAAATGAAGAACTAAACACGTTACACACTGGACCTTTAATAATCAGTAAAGAAGATATTTTTTATTACATCTTGTATTGTTGATGCACCGAAACATTTTTTATTTTCTAGGGGCAAGTTAGAATAAAAAAAAATGAAGCAGCACCACTGACATTACCAGGTTTTCTGTCTCTTGAGGTGGAGACCTGAGGCACACACAACAAAAATGACTAAAGAGAGAGAGATTATACAGACAATTTTGTACTACAGCTGTACTAAAATATTACATATAGCCCTATTAGGATTTTGGTATTAATAATTTGCGGGGAGTCATTGAAGGCTTGTATTGACATCTTAAAGGTCCCATGGCATGAAAATTTCACTTTATGAGGTTTTTTAACATTAATATCCGTTCCGCCAGGCTGTCTATGGTCCCCCAGTGGCTAGAAATGAGAAAATGAAAGCTCAGATGGGCCGATCTGGAATCTTCTCCTTATGAGGTCATAAGGAGCAAGGTTACCTCCCCTTTCTCTGCTTTGCACACCCAGAGAATTTGGCCCACCCATGAGAGAGAGAGAGACATCATGGCTTTCAAACGAGCGAAGCATGGCAGTTGGTCAAAGCCACACCCCCACCCTCCACCTTGCCCCCCCTCTCTCCTCCTCAATAGCATTTAAAGCTACAGACACAGAAATGGCACATCCTAAGGAAAGCTCATTGTGGGACTGGCTGTAGTGGCTGTAATTCTGCACCAAGGCTGAATTTCGGCAAAGAGACTTCAGATACAGTATTAGGGGACCACTAAGGCCTATATAAAAGCATCCAAAGAGCACCATGTCATGGGACCTTTAAGTCAGCAAAGAAGGTTTTTGTAAGTGATCTTGTCTTTACAAAGACTGGACAACTTGTTTTAGTTTTGTCTTTGTTTGTTTTTTTATCTCTAATTTCTTTAATTCCACTGTCAACTGAAAATTATAAGTGTGTTAATTAAATGATAAGGCTGATAATGATCTATATTTCTTTCTTATTGCCAACAAATCCCATTAAAAGACCAAAAAGTAACAATTAATTTGAATTAATATACAGCTAAGACTCCTGTTTGAGTAACATTTGCTAAAGACAATAGTGTCCAGCTAATTTAAAATATTACCTGAACATTTAAAAAAGGAAACTATATATTTAGGACTTTTTAAAGACTTACAAATTAATTATTTATTTATTTCTTTTATTTTGAAAGTTTCCTTTCTCTGTTTTTGCTTATTTTTGATACTATTTATAACTCACAATACAATCCCATATCTTTTATATGATATGCTTTATATCTGTGAATGTACTGTAAATTAATATAATTTTATAATAATTTCATTTAAGTGGAAATTAGTATTGACTGTATGTACAATCTTTTTGCTTTGTTAACATATTTGAAATAAAGACTTACAATTGTAGTAGGACCAATTGAGTTTGGGGCTGTGGCTCTTTTTATGGGATTTGTTGACAATAAGAACAACATTGAATAATGGTGGTTGTGTCTCCCTAAAGCAGCCCCATTCATGCTGGCTTTCAGAAAAACTCTCATGCTCACACACACAACTGCACACAAACATATGTAATGGACTCATTTGACTCAAGGATGTGATGTCACCGACACAGCCCCCTAAAGTTACCACTATCAGCTGACTCCGTCGGTCCAGACTCGCCCTCCGAGTCAGAGTAGAACGGCTTCTCCACTTTCTTCTCCTTCCTCTTCTCTCGGCTGCTGCATTTGGTCCATTCAGGCACCTGGCAGAGGAAGCAGAGTTCAAGCAGTTAGCCGTCAGCTCTGCCTCGGTGACAAACCCGTCAGACGGAAGCAGAGACGTGGGCAGATTACAGTAGCATGGCCATGAATGCCTCGGCCTGGGCGTGATGCAGCCAAACAAAGCCAGCCATCAGATCTGCTTTTAGATCTGACAGTCAGAGAACACAGATGTTCTTTTTTTGTTTTTGCACAGATAGACGTTAGCACCAGGTGATGCCTTCATGACCAGTTGCAGAAATGGTTCTCTTTTAATACAGGGAGCTGTTCCATTAAGAGAAGCGATGTCTTTGAGAAGTGGCGGCTATCCTCCCACACAAAAGAAAACTGAGGCAGATCTGTCTTGCTCTTTCTGTGACCAAACTCATTAACTAGATCCATCAGCTAATGAGTGTGGACATCTCCAAACCCCATTAAAAAACCCACAAGGCTGCTAATGCATCTCCATGTGTCAGAGGACCGCCATCTTGCTTAAAGAATCACTTCTTTAATGGTAGAGACACCGAGGAAGACGGTGCTTTGTTTCAGGTAGCTTTGGCTAGGCACAGAACAGCAACTACGTTAGGCGGGGGGCGGGGGTCAAAAAGCACTTGGGTTTTGCCGCTATGTGTGTTGAGGCTCAAGGAGGTGGGCTCTCTGCCGCTAACTGACTCACACTCGTTAATGTTGTGACTCTTTCAAGCAGCGTAAAAACCTGGCAGATGTGGAAAAGAAAAAAGATTGGAATGCAGGTGAGACAAGGAAGGAGAACGTTTTTAGAAAAAAGTCAGGAAAGCAAGAGAAACAGGCACTGGAAGAAAGACGTGTGAGAACAGCTTCTGATATCAGAGACAAAAAATTAACCCCAAATTCAATCACAGTATTTAGCACAATATCTAGGTAGCTAAAAAAAACTTATCAAGGGATCTTTTCCTGGTAAAATCAATGCACTCCAATATAACTTAATTATACTGTATGTACTTAAATATATACTTAAATAAAAGAAGAAAAAGTCAACATTAAAATTCACTACTTTCTAATACATCAAGCAGATACACAACAATGCATTTAGTCTTCATCAGTGACAAAGCATGATGTTATACTAGCATGGATTTAAATGAACTAAATGAAATCCATGATGAAAAGAAGTGGGATAAGCAGAAATCGGAATCACATCACTCAGTATCACACGACAACATTTGGGACACTTTCACAAACTGTCACAAATTTCACGTGAGACCAATTAGGTGCAGAAGAGGAAACAGTGAAGTCAGTGGTCACCCTAACTAACCAGATGGCAAAATAATCTCCACTCAAGGTCTATTTACTTGTTTGTTCTGGGGCATTCGGCCGTATCACATATGCTAAATTGGTGCATCTACTATATAACGCTTTTATCCAATACACTGTACATTTTACCTCTCATTCATCTTTACCATCAACAGATGAGATTTGCTAAGTTGTCATGAAACTGTAGAGGTTAAAACGTTCTATTATTCTGAACACTTGTAGGTCTTGTCCTTGTTGGCTTAAAAGTAAGTGTAAATAAGTGGACCTTGAGTTGACTGCAGTTTTCAAGTGTCAAATTTTAAGCCAACATGGAAGATAAGTCCTAAAAGCGCTCAGCATATTTAATATAATGTGAAGTTTGTATCTACAGTGCCTTGAGCAACCTTTATCTGCTGATGAAGACCATGGGATATGATTGAAAGCTCCAGGATAGGTAAGTAAGTGGACCTTGAGTTGAGACTGTCAACTGTTGTCAAGCTCAGTTTTGTAATCCTTTTGACTGCTTACATTAGCTTCCTGAATCAGCTTCGTCATCCACTCTTATTCTACAACTTCAATTTCTTTAACATGCAAGAGGCTAAATCATTATTTGTGTATCCTTTTAGTTAATCTCTTTACACTTTCCACAAAGACAGCTGTCTCTCTAAATATGAATCTACACTTATTCAGGGATTCAGCACTGAAGCGTAACATCGTATTAATCTTGTCAACTTGATCAGCCTCAGTTACTACATCATGACAACTAGAGAGAGACTATAAGAGGAAAGAAAAAAAGCAGTCATCAAAACAAACACCACTGCACTCCCAAACTGAGGGGGGGCACCTCTCTCCATTCTCCTAGCAAGCTGATTCGCCCCTCGCCGGTGGTTATGACTTCCTCTGTCTGTGGAGATGCATAATGTGCAGAGGGAGAGCAGTGGATGTAATACACTCAGTTTAATAACGACGCAGCGAGGTTTTTGTATATTATACATCATTGCTGACCATTTTTTTTAAAAGCATATTTTTTTTAGGTTTTTAGACCAATTACCTATCCTCCAAGTCGTCATTTATTTCAAAATACTTTGAATAACAACTTGCAGAGATTTGAGACGTGCTTGAGATCCCACAGCCCTATCAGATGAGTTCAAGTATCCCTTCATCAACACCACCCGTCATGTTTAAATGTGCAATATTTTACCATATCTTAATCTGTACTTTTCCAAATTAGCTAAACTAATCCATGTACTAAGGTTAAAATGTGGTTTCAATGTCTCGCTTTGGACCAACTCTTGCATACCGATTTGGTACACCCGCTGTGAAACGATAGATCCTGAGGCGATACATACAAGACCCATCAGCAAAGACATACATTATAACATGCCTTACACCGGGATCCAATATCTAAATTGAAACTCAATGCTATCATTATTAAATGTTACATGATTTTGCAATGAGCAATGAACAGCTGCCATGTGTTTTCCAATATGAAGACTGCAAACAGTGAAAACAATCCGCTGACATCGGAAGCTAATGTGATTTGATCCCTGCCAGACCACATTAAGGGAGGTAACATGGGGGTGTGGCATTGCTAACCCGGTCGCAGTAATGCGGTCTGCTGTCAGGAAATCAATCCGATGTCAGAGCTTTTTTGAGTTCTCAAAACAGACTGCTCACGGCTGCATCATCACATGATGTAAAGTCACTCTGATAACAACATAAAAGCAAGAAATTGTTCACTGTGATGGATTAGATAACTCAAGTTTTAACTTTCAGAAGAAACAAATATTTGCCTGAGGGCCAGAAATCAAATTAGAAGTGAATTAAATGTTTTGGAAACGGTCAACAATAATGTAACTCAATAACTTGTTTATCTCAAAACAAACTAAACTCCCTGTATGGTCTCTTGTACACCACCAGTCAAAATATAACTCAGTGCACCTGTGGCCTCATCTTGAAATCTGCCTCACAATGAAATGACAAGTTAACACCGGGTATGGAACATTGAGCTGTAAGTAAAAAAAACTACACTATAATCACAATAATTAACAAATATGACGGCAAAATCAAGCCCTGAGGTCACTCCTGAAACTTAAAATCAAGTGAATTTTATGAGTCTTTTGACAAAGAAGTGACACACTCAAGTTTTGATTTATGTCTTCATTTAGATCACATTGTTGGTTATGAACCGATGGCACATGGAGTGAATGGGATGGAGAAGAAGAGGAGGGACTTTGGTGAGTTGGGACGATGCTCTACAAAAGACTCAGATCAAATTACTTTGTTCAGCTACGGTCCTGAAGAAAATTTAGGAAGTAATAAGTAAATAAATTGATGCATATTATCAACTATTAGCTGCACCTGTACAGCTATATTGGTATAATTGTAGGTGCCAGCCCTCCTTAGGTCAACCTCTAGCACAGACTACAGGAGAGGTGGTTTACTGCTGTTGATACTAATTTGTAGGGAAAACTTAGGCTGTAGCTCCCAAATCTGTTCCCTTCTGTATCGCATGTGCTATTGGCTCAAACATCGGTGAAGAATCACCTGGATGGGGCGAGTGAGCTGCTGCCGAACAGAAGCAAGTGCAGCAGAGAGAGAGGCGAAGTTACCACGACTATGTTTTCATAGTGAATCAGATGTTTCTAAATAGAAGCTGTAATCCTCTTTTCTCCTTTGTGACTCATTCTCCTCCATGGATGGGAGGGAGATATTAAGCAGCATCCATTTGGAAATAGATGGAGGCCAAAAAGGATGAGCTGTTTATGCTAATGAGCTGTAAGTGGATGAAAGATGGCTAGTGAAAGAGGAATCAATGTTATATTGGAGTTAATGTTATATTGGATGTGAGGCTCGGGCGACTCTGTCCAGCCCCTCTGAGGCACTGCTCTGGGGCAGGAGCAACCCTTGCTCCCCTCCACCTTTTGGGGCCCCTGGAGAGCCCAGAGGACCCCTGTGTCTCTGTATATTACTGTTCCCACTGCACGCACAGAATCCTTCACCTCCACGTTGCGCACGGAGGGGTCTGGGGCGGCTTCAGGCCAGTCAGGCAGCTCCTGGTAGCCGCCAGCCTTGGCATTCAGCAAATGGGACAATGAACCCAACTGGAAGTGGTCTCGGTCTGCAAAAACCCAAGAACGAGGAATTCAGGATGCAACTCTGCACAGAGGCAACAAACTTTTTGTCACTCCTATTATTATTCTTTTAATGATAAAATTGTTTATGCTACAGTTCCTATAATTTAGGTGCTTTGGGTGATTTAAAAAGGAAGTACAATGTTGCCATGGAGTCAGTTACTAAGCTTGTGGGCTGCATTTGGCATCATTATATTATGCAAAATTAGCTTATTAGCAGTTCCTGTTTGCAATGTACCCATGGATGTACAGACAGCTATCCCTGAAACTGTGTTGATACTGAAGAAACATGGTGATTCTCTGGCAAGTTCTGGAGTTATGAGTGTCTTTTTTCTATGATTACAAGCAGATTTATAAAAGTTGATTTGCGACGGACATCATAGATAATGATATCCTCGGAAAGTGTTTTAGTGTCACTAAAATATGTGTATGTTTGTAACTGACTTCTAACAACTTCTAACAACTTAATGTAATTAAGCCCTGATGAATATCCCAAAAGTTGTCCTTTTCTTAATATAAACATGGAAGTTTTAGGAAATCTATCTCACAAAGAAATATCACAAACTAGATTAAAACCTACAAGCTGATCAAAGCACATCTTTGAGTAATCTCTGTTTCAGTGTTTAGTGTTTATCTCACAAATAATAGTGGGACTTTTTAATTTTCAACTCACTCGCAGCTAAACGCTTTCTGTACCTTTAAATGGAGACTCGAGGACTGGTGCAGGTTTGAGGGCGAGGAACAGTTTTTTAGCGTACTTGCTGAGAGCTCCACTCTTCTCGGTGGGCACGATGAGCTGGCGAATGAAGCGCGCCCGATCACGGATATCATAGTTCTGGTCGTACTTCGCCAAGTTCAGAACGTACTGCGTCAACAGTTTGGTCTGCGAGAACAAGGAATATGAAGGACATGAGGGAAGTACAAACAGTAATATCATAACATTGCATGGGTAATAATTGGTTGATAGTGTCTGGGTGGTTGCTAGGTGTTTTACAGGATTTTCTGAGTAGTTCCTTGGGTGTTGCTAGGTAGCTGCTAGAGAAAATTGCAGGGTTGCTAAGTCGTTGCTATGGTGTTCTGGAAAGTTGTTAGGGTGTTTCTATGTAGTAACTAAGGTGACTAGAGGGTTGCCAGGTAGTTGCTAATGTATCTAGGTCAGGGACCCCTTACTATATATACTGCACTTATAAAATTGAGTTGCATAATAAACTGGGCCTACAGTAACGTGTAGAGCGGTCTAAAGCCTTAACACATACCTTTTTATGCTGCATACAATACTAAGCTATTCAAATAATCATTGTTGACATATTCATACATTTATACATCATGTTTTAATGTTAAAATGTGGCACAGTAAATCCTTAAAGCTATAGTGCATAGTTTCTGTCGCCCCATGACGAATTCTAAGTAATGACAACAAAACTGTCACCGCATCTACATGATACAAGCCTTCCGTGACCGCGCACCTCCCCACCCCTCCTCCACACAGTTGCTAATAGCCAAGGAGGACACGGAGGATAATATCAAAAAGTTACGCACTAAAGCTTTAAGCTTAAAGGTGCAGTAGGTAAGCCTTATAAAACTAACTTTCTGTCATATTTGCTGAAACTGACCCTATGTTCCAGAAGAACTACATGAAGCAGGTAATTAAAAAAAACAAATCTGGCTCCTCTGGCACCATCTACAGACTGTAGTGTGATTTGCAAAAGTCCACCGCTCCCTGTTCAGATGCACCAATTAGGGCCTGGGGGGTGTCAATCACTGCTCATGCACATGCATTAATTCACCCTTGTGGGGGGAGGGGCTTAGGAGACAGTTTGGGGCTTTAGCAGAAAAGGGGGGACTGAGAAGTTGTCGATGTTCAAATGTTTTGGCTAAGTCCTGGATCTGTGGATAGCTACTTTACCTACAGGCCTGTAAGCCTATCATCAATGTTGTGTAAATTAAAAAAAGATTTATCTTTACAAATAAAATGTTGGATTCATGTTAATGTATATATATATATATATATATATATATATATATATATATATATATATATATATATATAAATTTTTTTCAACTATCAAACAATAATTTGGAGGCCCCCCTGCAGCAACTCGTTGGAAAGTGGTGGTTCTGGTGGTGAAAAGTAACTACCGGTAAGTATATTTACTCAAGAACTACTTAAGGACAATTTTGAGGTACTTGTACTTAATTTGGGTATTTCCATTTTCTGCTACTTCATACTTCTACTTGACTACAATACAAATATTTTTTTTAAGTTTATTAAGTTTAATTGTTAGTTACTTTTCAGATTCTCGGGTGACAAAAAGAAATGATGATGAATTATTATAGATTAAGATAAGACTTTTTTGGGGGGGATTTGGTGACGTCTCTGAGCTGAACCTTGGTAGCATTGCTCACACGGTTGATAAGATAATGTTTTATAGTCTTTTTAAATACTAGTGATAAAATGTTGTCACACCTGTTTGGAGTTGGTTAAATAGAGCTTGGCGGCCAAATTGATGATTTGTAGCTTGACAATGTCCTCTTCGTTAGTGAACGATTTGGCCATCTTCCTCAGAACATCCGGGGCAATCTTCGGTACATGCTCACAGTATTCTCCAATCAGCCACAGGATACTAGCCCGCGCCATCGGCACCTGACAACAATTCACATCAAATTAAATGGTTGTGTTTGGGTTTAGAAAGATAAACCTTAAGCTTGGAAAGCTTGATTTAACACAGCAACCCATGATTTTTTTCAAACCAATAACAACTTTGCTGTAACTTACCTTTGTTGTAACTAGAAGTTTTAAATCCAGACATTGACAGCAGTTTGTGAATGAGACTCTCACCTGGATGTTGTCTGTTAGTTTCGCCATGTGCTTTATGATGTCGCTGTGCTTCTCCGGTTGCATCTGTAGCAGCTTCTTAATAACCACCACCGACTCGGCTACGACCAACTCTGTACAGAAAGAAGAGACAGAAATCATCAATCATCATTTTTTCCTTCATCTTCATCCTAGATTAAGATGTCCACCTGTCAGGAGTAACAGGTATAAGTACTCCTTTATACCTGCAGCCATTTCCCTCTTGAATACGGGTCAGGGGAGGAGTCAGACTTGAACTCGTTGGCTACTTTATTTATTTCTTTATTTCATGGTTGGTTATTTATTCTAGTCTGTTGACTATGTGTTGAGGATGTCAGAGATGTAATGGATGGTGATGTTGTTGACGATGGTTGTTGTTGATTATATTGTGTCAACTTTGTAAGGCTGATACTGTATGCACTTTTCCTGTGTAGGCTACTTTGATGCTCCTACCCATGCAACTTGCTCAGTACTTTACTTTATTTGTTCTCATACTGTAACGGTTGCGTTCCAATTTTTACTGCCAGCCCAGCCCACCCCACTTGTGACTGTGTGTCTATCACGTCCGTATTTATGTGTCTTTTATGTGTTTATACCTGCTGCACACCCAATCGCCCTTGGGGGACACAAATAAAGTTGAAGTTGAAGTAGACTGACTTACTAAAATTCAAATGCAGTCCTTTACTTATTCACTGAAGAAAACAGGTTGTTTAAGTTAAAGTGTTTTTATTTGATTTTTCCAGTTTGTTTGGACATGAAGCCTGTGTCTCGGAGATTCGTATCTAATCTTATTAAACTTATGTTGTTGTTTCTTTTTTCCACTGCGCTAACTTATATTTCATAATTTACAAATTCAAATGAATAAGCATGATTAAATGATCGTATTGACCTCATATCTGATACTGCTTGCTGCAACTATCTATTCCTTGTACTGTATATACAGCAATATCTATCACTTAAAAAGCATCCAGACTGTCACATAGAAAGACTCACCGTCTCGGTTGGACAGCAGCTGTACCAGGCCGTTCAGACACGTGTCCCTCACCTCGCCGATGTTGGTAGCGCATCGGCCAATGGCTTGGATCGTGGCGGCCACAAAGTCTTTATCCATGCTTTTAATGTACGTCTGTTGGGAAGAAATATTCACTCAGTACAGTAAAACATAAAGGAAGCTGGTGAATCACTCCTGGGTGAAGTACAGATCTGCACAATTCTTTGCTACTTTTAGTTGTGTTTCACTGTACCTGAAACTCTCTGAGAATGGTGGAAATGTTCGTCTCATTGGCCAGATTGGTGAGAACCTCCAGCTGCAAAAAACACAAAAAAATAAATGTTTTTGAACACTGAAAGCTTAATTTATATGGGGAATACAAAGCCATGTTTACTGTAATTTCAACTTTTTTTAGCACTGTTAGCTCTGTGCCGAAGACTGCAGTTTTACAAAACTGTACGTTTTTTACATTGATGTCTACATTTTAAAAACTGGTTCATTCTGATTTATGGGAGTTGATTCGGCAAGAGTTAATTCAATAACTTTGTGTAAGATGCTGCAAATATATATTTTATGTTATACTACCATGACTCAGATTGAGAGAATTAATGGTCTTCCATTGATTGAGCATTAAGATTAAAGAGAAAAGGAAGAGCCGCATAATAGAATAGAAAAGAACCTTAAGGACTTTTATTTGGGTTGGGTCTGTCGAGCGGATGTAGAAACTCTTCAGGTACGGTTCAAACATCCCCTGTGAAACATAACGGCAGGAAGAGAGAACAAAAACCTCAGGGAATCTGCAGCTCCAGCAACATTTGATTTCAAATTTCACACACAAACATCCAAAAGATACCACCGAGTGTAGCTCACCCTTCTCTTAATCGACATTGTTGCCACGTTCTGAAGAACAACATACTGGACTTCACTGGAGGGAGAGATCGATAGAGAAATTCAGTAGGACAGGAACAGACGTATTACATAAAGTGTAAATCCCCTTTTAGAACAGACTCCACTTTAACCTTTTATTCAGATATAATGGTAGAAAACATTCTGTTGGCTTGTTTTCTGCTGTTGATTTTTGTTTGATAATTGATTGATTATTCTTCGAAGTAAGAAAACTGGTGTGTTTGCAATTAAAGCTGAGACTCCATATAAATAACAGAGTCTAATCAAACGTATCGTACGGTGCAACGGATTTCTGTCAGATTCCCCACAGAGACATGCTGCTGAATGATGATTCCATTACAGCAAACTCAGAGCCACAAGAGCACTTGTTCAATAAGAAGCTGACAGTTTGCAGGACTTACAGCCAAGAGGCCATATATGTGCCATCGTTACTCTCTATGGTTTATGCTCTCATGTTTACCTCAGACTCACTGAGCTCCCCGTTCAATTTCACTTCCTGCTTCAGGGCTGTACAGATTTATTTTACTACCATCACTTGTCATTTTTCTCTGTTCTCATCCAGTTTTCCACTTTGCTGCGTTTCATGGCTATTATTGTTTCGTCACATTTGACTGTATATCTATTATTCTTTTTAAAGTGACACTCACAAACACAGCTCTTATTATTTTCAACCTTAGCTCCATTCTCAGCCACAATAACGTTCATTTTGAAACACGCTGCTGCCAACATCTTTGGTATAACAATTAGAATAGAGACTTTATTTAAAATATAGACGGTACAGCTCACCTGTGGCTCCTCAGGAGACGGACCAGGGCCTTGGCGATCACCCCCACCTCTGCTTTAGGGGCCAGGTGGAAATACAGCTGAGCCACAGCCATCACCACCTGGAACAAGAAGAGACAACAGAGGGAAGGGTAAATCATCACCAGTGATGCAATCTCACCATACAAAACATAGTTACATGTACTATATTGTCAAGAATTCATTCATTTCCAAAGCAACACTCCATCACCATCACTGCCTTAAGCTGCAGTATGTTGCAAATGGGAAGTGTGTTGGATTTATTCTGTTGAATATCCATGAAAGAACAAACTAAATGTGAGAAGACTAAAATCCAACTAATGTTCTGGCACTGAGTCATTCAAGATAAAGGGTTGTGTTTTTTAGGTCTTTTGAGCACTCAATCAGCATATTGCAGTGTGCGGTGAGAGTGAAACAAAACAGTAAGGTTTTGGGCCATGAAATCAAAACAGTGAGCTGGAAGACGCTAAAACTCTCTGCAAAGCTGAGGGGAGCTGCAGAGTTCACATAAGTATTTGTGTCACTGTTGACATAGTCTTGCATTGCCAGACCTCCACAGTGCTGTGTCAGCACTGGAGTAAGGTCCGGCTACACCAGCTTATCATTCTGGGATAGGGGAAAAAATGCTCTGGGGCGTTTGTATTTCTTTAAACTAATCATCTAACTAATCGTCTTGGGCGGCAAACACCACATTGATATATCAATTTTTAAGTTTATAGGGCAAACTTTCACTTATTTACTCATCTAGCCATTACGGAGCAACATTATCATTCATTTGGAGTTGTGTTTGTGTCCACCTGGCAAACGCAAGTTCAATATTCACTCTCTTTTGGTCTCTACTAACTCCTAAGGGAAATATCTGGCTCTTTAGCTGCTAAACACTCCACCGTGTTCACCAGCTGGTTAGTAACTGTGTCTGTCTGCTGTTTGGTGCTGAGCAGGTAGTGTACAGTGGGTTTTTACAGCTTTTTCACTAAAAACAGATGCCTGCTGCGTCCGAAAACAACACTATGAGAGCGTTGAGAGTGAACCTGACCAGTAACAGAAGTTGTGGGCCAGACAGCAAACCAATGAGCTGCCATCTCACTATAAAGCACTGTAAAGCTGAATGTGATCCTTCTCTGTAGATTCATCACTACGAGCTAAAACTTTCACACTGTTTTCACATTGCCATTTCATGTTATGTCAATATAATAATATTGGCCATAGCTGCTTTAAGGAGTATGTGTAGTGGTTGATTCTTACTCCCAATGCCCCACTAAGAAGCACATGTATATGGCAAAATAAGAGCTTCAAACAGGCCCACAACAACTTAACGTCAGACATCGGAGCAAAGGGGAAAGCATTTATTAATTACTTAATAGGTGCAAAACAATAAGCTGCATAAAGCGCAATTATAGAGCTCACTGATTGTCTGCTATGCTACATGCAAGATAAGGAAACACATTTGCTGCCTGAGGAGCGGGGTTGATCCTTAAAGCACGCAGCTCGACTGCAGCAGAACAAAGGCAGAATAATGTGCGCCGGGGGAATTTCATACCATCTAAAACGGAACAAACAGGCATTCCAAGGTGACCACAGCAGCAGTAATGTGTGATACTTTGTTCATTTCCTTAGGGAGATTGTCCAATTCAGAGTGAGAGGTCAGCTCTGATTAAGTGCTCAAAGGCACTTCAGCTGCTTTTTAACATGAACCAAGGTCGTGCATATGAAGACCGCAACTACTCACAGCACGACCTGCTGCTCAATGTGGAATAATGTTGGAGGGAAAACAATTAGGATCTACCATGGCAACTGACTCAAGAGGAGAGTTAATGGGCTGTTATACTGATGTAAGTTGTGTGTATTATTCAAAAGTGCAGCGGGCTCACAGCTGCATTGCGGCTCTGCAGGAGCGGCTTGGTGTTTCTCAGCAGCAGCCGGTGGTCTGGATCCATGACGTACGGCTTCCTCTTGGCCATGGCAGGAGCCTCTGCCTTCTTATCTTTCTCCTCCTCCTCCTCCTCGTCCTCATCTTCATCCGAGCCGTAGAAGGTCTTGTCGCTTCCCTCCTCCAGAAGGGACTCCTGCAGGGAAGGTGGGGATTAAGCAGTGTGTCGGGGAACTATCAGACCAAGACAGAAATCTCTCTCGCATGGAAAGTAGTTATTGGCTGCGTAAAACGAAAATGACTCTAGAAGTCACCAGATGGTAATTTGCTCTTAACATGGAGAAGAGCAAAATGGCTGAACCACCACATTTGTCACGACATGCATTGGAAATGACCACAATAACAATGGCAATTTTCATCACAGTATGAATGTGAAAATGTCTCAATTTGTAGCTAGTTGCTTTTGAGAAAATATGTCGACAGGTGGGTCTGAAAAACTGATAAAAACAGAGAAACAAAATCATCAAGTTGGCAGCGGTGAAAGAGGGAAACAATGATAGGATGGTTTCAATTTGTACCTCTGCACAGTCACAATGGCAGAACAAAATGTATTATTTCAATAAATGCACCTGAACACTTGTTGCACAGTAATCTCCCCAAATCCTGTTCCTACAGTATGCAAATGAGTTGTTGGTGATAACACACAAGGAGTAAATTGACTTCTGAGTTTTGTAAGTTTGCAAGGACTTCAGTAAAATGCAACAAGGAATTAAACAATTACAGTATGTACTGTAGTCCTTTATGCGATCGAATTAATTGAAAAACAGATATTACACATGGTAGTAAAACAGTAAATATGGCTGTGCAAGCAGTGACAAAGTACATAGCAAGTGTAAAAGCTTTATGTGCCAACAGTTGCTTTTGGTGCTGGAACAGTTCCCTTATTAACTGATTGGTCAATTGACAAAAAGACAATTTTGTTAAAGGATTAAGCTTTTAAGTTTATTATCAGGAAACATTTTTTAAAGAAAATTATTCACAAACATTCACAAATTCACTGCTTTTTTAGTTTATTTCATTGTAAATTAAATATATATAAATATTATATATTAAATATTATATAATATTTGGTTACATTTTACTTGAAGGTATCTACATAAGAGTGACATGACACTGTCATGAATGTGTCATAAACATTATAAACAAGTCATAAAAGTTTATGACATAATGCTTCTTTTAGTAAGTGTCATTCGGTTTTTGTCATGAAAAGTTATGGTTAGGGTTATGGTTAGGGTTAGGGTTCATGTGTCATGACTGTGTCATGTGTTTATGACAGTGTCATGTCACTCATATCTAGATACCTTCAAGTAAAGTGTTACCTAATATTTGTTGGACTGTGGGTCAGACAAAAACAGCAAAAATTGTGATCAGCATTTGTCACTATTTCCTGTCATTTTATACACTAAATTACTTTTTCAAAAAGAAAAGAATATGACTGATTGCTAGTTGTTGCCCTAGTTGCTACTGTAGTTAACTTATTTAACTGGCAGGCTAAGAAGCCTGACATGAGTCTTAACACCACAGAATGAACAAATACAGCTTATAAACTACTAGTCAGCAGAAGTTACACTTTTATAAACTGATCACTTTTGGGGACTGCACTGCCTCTGATTCTTACTCACGTTCATGTTTGGGTTGAGGAACTGGGTCCTGGCGTAGCGGGTCAGCATGTTGATGATGACGACCTGCCCCCACTCCTCTACGTCGATCAGAAGGTTACACAACTTCCTGTAGTTCTTGTGGATCAGGTCAATGCGTTCTGGACACACCTCCTCAAAAGCCATGACAACACTTCCTGCCACCAACTACAGCACACAACAGGTGGGGGATGTTAGGATAATGTTCTTAAATACCAGGAGAGAACATTATATATGAGGATTACTGATGCACAGAAATACAATCCATACATTCTCAAATGACATCTTAAATTGAACAATAAACCTGTAAATAGTGAGTGAATTTCGGTTTGAAAATGACTACAGCTCATTGGTGATTTTAGACTCTTTTTAGGTCAATTTCATCTCAGCCCCCCTAAAAAAATGTTTTAAATCAATTTTAGGGCTTTAACAGACAAGTTTGCGAATGTGTCTGTTAATGATAGAGGACAAACAATTACAGGTTCAAAGGGCTTGAAACAGGATTAATATCCTGTGTGTCTGTTGCCGATGCTATGCACCTATAACCCAGTCAAGGAAAGGGTTAACAGAAACATAGTTTGGGCCAATCGGAGGTGCTTGTGCCAGACTCCCCCCCCCCTTTGGGTGAGTCTTTATCTAATCTGTCAGAGGGAGAGCAGGAGTGCGGTTGTGAAGTTTAACGTTGGTAGTCCCCTGAGAAGAAGTTGGTAATTTCACGGTGCAGATTAGAACCCAAATTGAAACGTAAGCAATTCAAATTTCTGAATGTTAGAACATTGTGTCAAATTGGTCGTTATTACTGTGACTTATGAAGTGTCAGGTTTAGTTCCATCATAGTGTTAATAGTGTCAAAAAAACGTTAAAGCTGACGTTGTTGTTCATTAGCTAGCTCAGCTAATAAAATTACTGATTTAGCAGCGGGGGGGGGGGGGAAGGGCCCTGTTGCAAGGCCCTGTATCCTGGTCACATTCTCCTCTAAAGGTCTGATCCTAGAATCTCCCCTGCTACAGCTTATGCAAAGACTGCAAGGTGGAGAATGAGTGCACTTATTCACATTTCTATTTGCATTTATTTAAAAAAATAAAAATACTGAATCAGCGGTGCAAAAACCCACCGTAGTTTTGTCGGCAAGGAGTTTCTCGATGACTTCAATCAGCTGGTCCTTCTGTTCTGGATCCAAACTGGGAGCAGAGAAGAATGAAATCTATCAAATGCATGAAACTGCTGGAGAAAGACTTACCGATAATTTGTTCTCATACTGTTGAGAATAAAACAAAAGATTGCCAGAGCAGTAATGGATGTATTTTTTACTGCCATAAAAGGCTTTCATTTCACAATGACATTAAGTCATAACAACATTTGATTTTAGCCTAGTTGTTCTCAAACTGGGGATCAGAACACTCTTAATATGCTGCAGCCTCAAAAACAGATTTCTATCTTACAAATGTATCAGTTATGCTTCTTTTAATCCTTGATATAAAGCCTATGTTTGTAACTAGCAGGCATCTTCCTATATGTATTAATGAGTGAAATAATCTAACGTTCACCGTACTGTCTTTATACTCAAAACAGGGAATCAGGGGCCTGGGTACTGAAAAAAGTCTCGGTAGGTCACCTGTAGAGTTTAGGAATTGCGTGAGCGGCCGTCTTCCTGACGTATGGAGACATATCGGAAGCAGCTTCTTTGATGGCCAACATCATTATAGGGACGATGATGGTGACTCGGATGCTGGAGAGGACTCGCAGAGCGCTGGCTCTGATCAGCTGGTTCGGATCCTGCAGAAACATAGAGCAAGAATTTCATAAGCAATCTTTCTTTTTGGTTGACATATTAGGGCTGTGCAATATTTCAATATTATATCGACATCAATATATTAGGCTAGATATCGTCTTAAATTTTGGATATCGTAATATCGTGTCTTTTCCTGGTTTTAAAGGCTGCATTACAGTAAAGTGATGTCATTTGCTGTACTTACCAGACTTACTAGCTGCTTTTTTTACAGTATTTGCCTTTACCCACTTAAGTCATTGTATCCCCAGTGATTATTTATCAAAACTCTCATTGTGCTAATATTTGTGAAAGCACCAATAGTCAACCCTACAAAATCGCCACGATATCGACATCAATGTATTTGGTCAAAAATATTGTGATGTTTGATTTTCTCCATATCTCCAAGCTCTAGTTCATATGGCCGAGATTTTACAGAAATGCGAGGCTATATTTAGGCACAACTGTGCTTTGAGCTAAATGCTAACATGCTCACAGTGACAGTGCTAACATTCTGATGTCTAGTAGGTTTGATGATTAACATGCTCATCGCCTTAGTTTAGCCTGTTAGCATGCTAAATTATGCTAAACACAGCATACAACTGAGGCTGATGGGAATGTCGTTAGTTTGGAAGGTATTTGGTCATAAAAAAAACCTACATTTGACACATTTTGACCTGCTGGCGGCGCTAGATGAAAAATTAAGGGATCAAGTATTTGCCTTGAAAATCTGTGGCAAATTTCACAGCAGTCCATCTAATAGTTATCAAGATATTACACTCAAAATCATAAATGTCAACCCTAATGGCGGCACTAGAGGAAAAGTCAGAGGATCACTAAAGTCAGTAGGATTCATCTTTTGGAAACCATAAATGTCAGTACAATTTTCAAGGCAATATGTCCAATATTTGTTCAGATATTTTATTCAGGACCAAAGCAGTGGACCGACTGACACATTAACATTGCCATCCATAGTGCCAAGCTGCTAGCATTGCTAAAAACATACAGTAAATCTGTATTTTCATCAGAACATTAGACCCACGTAGAATTTTGATAAATGTGTTTCTTTCTGTTGTCAAAAAGTCAAATTCTGAAAGGAAGTGTCACTCATGAAAGCTGCTGTACCTTCAACCCTCGCTGAAAGGTGGAAATGGAGAGCAGAGCGAGATCCTGCTGCTCCTCAGCATAACGCACCAAGTAAACATAGACCAGCTTCTTTACCTGTAGAGAGGAGAAGTACGGTAAAAGGGAAACAGGTCGATGGAAAAAAGAAACAGAATGAATTCAAATTATGTAGATTAGTTCAATTATTTTCACTGAGATAAATCAAAGTGATAAAACCATAAAAAGAGGAGAGGAGGAAAAATTGCAATTTTGTTCAGGTGAGATAAAGCCAAACCCCACGGTTTTTTTAAAATATGATAAGATGATGCATACATTACAAGCAAGCAAAATGAGGAATCCAAAAAAAAGCCTTAACGCAGAAAGAAACTTTTTCTACCACATCAAACTACACAAAAAAAAGGAGCAAATAATACATGAAGCAACAGGAAACTAGCTTCATAACAAACCTCAATGTTTTTACAGGCCACATTTTTCACCACAGCAGGGAAGAGATCTGATGTGTTTTTACCGCGGGCGATCATCTGCAGAGAAAAGCAAACATTTTTCAATTACTTTGTAGAGATGGTGTAACTTTTTTTTTTTTTTCAGCCCCTTTTCTTGCTTTTCCTTTCCTTCCATCTTCTCAGTCCTGCAGGTATGATGAATGAAGAGATGTGTATGGCGCTTCAGATTATGAATTTTGAATATGTAACAGCTGACTGCGGAGATTATATCTCTTACCACTGTACTTAAATCATCCAACACTGCCTTTGTCTTACAGACGAAGGATATTCAATCTTTAGGATCTTAACTACAGTACAGTTTTAGTTTATATCTGGATCTCTCATGGCTGCATCTTTACCATCAAAATTATGAAATCAAGTTTGGCACAGAGAACAAGCTTTGTGTCTTCACAGTTGTCTGAATTCATTAAAAATGATGCATGTTGAGTTGCACATGTGACGTTTTCTCTCAAAACTTTCCGTGCCTTTGTCCTTTCACTCGACATGCAGCTGTACCTGCTGATCAGTGAAATCCCAAAGTAAACATTATTTTTACTCACAGCCACGATCCGCTTCATTGCCTCCAGCTTCAGGGAGTCTTTGTTGCTGTCAAGCATCTCCTTCAAGTCGTCATGCCTGAGGGAGGAAAAACACTGACAATTAGCTCACTTATTTGTTTTAGCCGCACACAAAACAGAAAAATACTCTGATTACCGAGGCCTCAAACAAGAAACGCAGACCTGTTTTACGATTTCCATTCAATGCTCAAACTGTACCACAGTCTGCAAGTGTGACCCACACACTATACTATTTGAAGTGTGAAATGCAGCTTCAAAACCTATGAGCCCCATTGAGCTCATAAAAAGAAGAGGTAACTGGAAAGTGCCATAATCCATCAAACATGTTGACTTCTCAGAGAAATTATAGATATTTTAGCAGGAATGGGGAAATAAACATTTCTCCATCAGAATATGTTAGTATCATACAAGCTCACTTCTTTATTATTTAGATCTCGATAATAACCATCCATTGTGGGAACAGAGATTCCAGTGCTGACATTAGTCGATCAACAGAAAATAAGTCAGCAAATGTTCTGATTATCAACCAATTGTTTAATCATTCATCCAGCACACATGTAAAACATGTCCATGTTCCAGCTCCCTTTTTCTAATGTATTTCTACTTCTTCTTTTACATCATTGTATATGGAATATCTTTGAGAAATACACTGTTTGTATATTCTGGTTTGATCAAATGAATTGTCAGTTGAGTTGAGGAGTAACTGTCATCATCCATAACTGATTACCTGCTTGTGGTAATGTGCTATATAAATAAGCATATAATGGCTTATTAACAAAAAGGGTTACGGGAATGCTATTACTGTAGTTTTGCAGGATTTGGTTATTAACCAAAGCATTAGACAAATTACAATGTCGACCTGCTGTTGGCACCAGATGACAATTGAGGGCATCACTAAAGTTAATAGGATTCATCCTCTGGGCACCGTAAACTAGGGCTGCGATATCATCTATGAATATTGCGAAAAAAACGATATTACCTGCGATAAATAAACAGATATTAAAGTGTACTCAGTTCTGCATTTCTGCTGCTTTCAGTATTCTGCTAAAATACAACAAATTGCTTGTTGAATTTAAAACAACATTCTTTTATTGAGCAAATTGAACATTAAATTGAATATAAAAGGCACCACTAAATAAAGAATGACAGTTACATTTAAAAGTGTAGTTTTGTAGTTTTTTCTGTCATTTAACACAAAAAAAAATCTCTGAGTGTCTTTTGCGATATGTAGCAGCCTCTCGCGATATGGTTATTGCGGCAGTTGATATTGATGATGATGATAAAGGGATATATTGTGCAGCCCTATCTATCCAATAGTTATAGAGATACACAAGAAAGATAGATATAGAGAAATAGAAATATTTCAGTCTGGACTGGAAAAAGTTGGCGAAAAGTTTCATTTCTCAAAGTAAGGTATCAGAAAAAAAAGTATATGTTGTTGTTGTTTTCCCATTTTATGAAGACAGCTGTCATTTCTATCTATATAAGGTTATATAAGGTCCTCCCTGTCAGATACGATGGGAACAGACCAGCTAGCTCGCACATTAGAAGCAGGATCCTTTGAATGGATTTGAGCGGATCTAAGCCGACATCTCCACCTTGCTGCAACACAAACACACAAAAACAACACCGACAGTTTCTACAAAACCTGCCAGGAAGGGACCTGCAAACAGCAACAGTGCAGACAGGATCAGTGCTACAGCTGCCAAGATAAAGACGCCCGGCCTAAATTAAATGTTGAAATACTGATCGATGACATCTGTTTTGCTACTCTCTTTTGCCAAGTAACAGAAGACAACAACTACTTCTCCTTTTTCTAGGTCATGAAAATCTTGGACTTTACTAAACATTTTATATTGTTACATTTTGAAAGAAACAGAAGACTTTAAAGCAACACGTTGCTTTTGATTAAACATTAAAGTTTTGGTATGCGTACACCCATATATGTTTAATCAACAATCAACCACTCGATTTATATCGACTGTATATTGACCATGTATAGAAATTGTGCCTCTAAGATAACATCAAAGCACTGCCCCGAAAATTTTAAATCATTCAATTACACTGAAATAAAGCTTGTTAAGGCATTTGACAAGGTGTAAAAAAAGGGTTGTACATAAAAAATCTTGTGCTATTACAATGGATAGTACACACTTTTCTATTAATCTCAGACAGACAACAACAGTGTTTTAACAGATTATGACTCGGCTATTCGAAATGTATGTGTACCACTACCTTCCTACTTCACAAAACTGTAGTTTCTCCATGTGAAGTGTGTGTTACCAGCTTATATTCATAAACAAAACTTTAATCTTAAATCTACCAATCAGGAAACGTATACTAACTGAAAGAGTCAAATATTAAACTTGGGTGGGGTTAAGGTTAGTGGTGGGCGAGCCGATTAAAGGGCTGCAGAGCTGCACATTTCCTCCAACTAGTTTCCAAGGCAACAAATGATGCAATAAAAGGAAGTTAAGTGATTTCCTGCCATCCTGCACTGTCCTTGTTGCATCTGGCTGAAGGTCTGTGGTGCTGAGCTGTGGAAACACAGTGATCTACTCCATGCCACTTAAGCCCCTGACACACCGACCAGACGGCCGACCCTCGCCAGAAAAAGCAGTTGGACTGATCAGTCTCCTCGAGTTGATCCAAAAAGTGCCTCGGAACACACCAAAGCAACGAGACGTAATACGTCTCCATAACAACAGGCGGCGCTAATCTGTCGCCCAAAAATAAAAACAACGGCAGCTGACTGAACGAACGCGTCACGTGGGTCTGGCTGCTTCCGGATGTTACAACCAGGCATAAATGGCGGCTCATTCAGAATACGATCTCATATTTTACGAAGATAGTTCACCGAAACGTGTTTCAGAAAACATTTTAAGCGAGAAATAGGCCATGCAGTCTTCATTTCAGATCGACAAAGGTCAGTTTGAAAGATTTTCGTCAGATTTTGAGAGGCTGTTCGCCGCGCTCATCCCGCTCACCATTTCCGGGTTAGCACTCCACCAATCAGATTGGTCATTGAGTCCGGACTTCCCGCCTTCCGACTCAACATGTCAGGTCGGCCCAAATGAAGGCCGACGGCCCCTCCAACGGAACAAACATGAGAGTTATCAGATAGGATGGTCTTAGCCTGCCTGATTGTTGCATGATTAAAAATCTCCTGCGGGTTGAGGGGTGCAGCAGGTGTTCCCATAATTTTGCCTGCCGTCTTAACCAAATTAAAAATCTGAGTTTTAGATTTAACTGTATTATATAAAGATGTTTATTAGGCTACCTCTGCCAAAAAGGTTTTGTTATTTTGTCTGTTATTAGGAGGATATTTCATACAAACAATTTCAGTAGTGGCAGGAAGAACAGACTGGTGTTGGTGCGGATAGCATCACCATGTGTTTACAAAGCACGTGACATCATGATTTGCTGTATTCTTAAACCTTATCAAATGTGTATTTTGAAGCTGATCCATAGCCAGATGCAGATTTTAAATAAACAAATTCAGAAGATTATGCAGCTTATACGGTACATGTTCTCTGAGTGCTGATCTTGAGAGTTTACTCAAATGTAAATACTCTAAACTGCCCATTCTGATTGGAAATGGATTTTAATTTTGTTTTTTTACTTTACATCGTTGTTCTAAATGCGGTGAAAACCACATGTACTTCAAACACACTGAAACCAACGCTACAAATTACTTTCCAAACTATTTAATCCAACTGACATTTTTACATCGTTCCTCAGTATGAGTGGGAGGCTGTTAGGGTATACTTCATATTTCATCTGTTTTGGTGGTGTGACAGCAGTGAATGGAGGCCTTGAAATCTGTGAGTAAGTGGCCGCTGCAGAACACAGTTCACGACTCAAGTTTAACGAGTGTGTGTGTGTGTGTGTGTGTGTGTGTGTGTGTGTGTGTGTGTGTGTGTGTGTGTGCGTGTGTGTGTGTGTGTGTGTGTGTGTGTTTCTGTGTGCTAAGAAGGAGTTCTGCTTTCATCTCCATCAAGCATCAAAGTGTTAATAATTCCATTGCATGAATAATATTCACTCTGTCACACACTTCAAAACCTAAATTCATCAAAGTCAAATTAAAAACTGACAGTATCTATAAAATGCTGTTTGTGACGGGTTATTTTTGGATCCGTGCGGTGAGATGACGCTTGTTTCTTGGTTACAAATATGTGGCTGTGTCTCAACGCAAATTAAAAAATTAACTCTAACAAAACGCAAAAATAACTTTGCCCAAAGCACTGAAAGCCTAGACATGAGGCGGAGTAGCACTAATGCTGATTTCCAGCAGAAAATGAAGGTTCTTTTTATCCCTGTGAAATCGTGATGATGGGTCGCGGCTTCTGGCCATGACTCCAGAAAAATGAAAATTTTTATCAACTCTTTATCTTTATTACAGCCTTCGTCCACTTCCTTGATGTCAACTTCTAAACCTGAAATGTTTTTTTTTTCAATTTTTAAAGGGACAAAGTCAAAACCCAAAACACCTAAAAAAAAAAAGCAGCTAGTGGTGATATGTCTTATATTTCTATGCCAGATTTCTTATTTGGTATTTTTCTTATTCCTGTGAATAACTGGACAAATGTAGTTATGAGGTTGCCTTTTATAAAGCACATGTTGGCTAATACATCTTTATCTGTGAGGTTTAAGTAAAATTAATCAGTTTTTCTGGATTCCATAATTTAAATCACCTATACTTTTGCCTAAACAGACTGTTCAGCAAATGTCCACCTTTCCTCCTTCGAATTTCCCCCCAAACTTTACCAAATATGGTAAATAAAATATTCAGATGAGCATGAAAAACATAGAATTTCCTTGTTAACAAGGCATTTATATTGTTTACCATGTTCACAATCTAGTTTAGATCTTAACATGCTAACATTTGCTAATTAGCACTGAACACAAAAGTACAGTTTAGTCTAGGAAGCTAGTTAGATAATTTGGTCATAAACAAGTTAGCTGTGTTTATTTTCTATTGATATATATTTCTCTATTCTAGTGTTGATATGTGCATTTACTGTGTGTTTATGGGACCAACTGTGTATTTACAATAAAGTCCATCCATCCATCCATCCATCCATCCATCCATCCATCCATCCATCCATAAGTTTTGGTTAAATTAAAATATTTAACTAATGATGCTGCTAAATGAAAACTTTCGGGTCTACCGAGGTATCTGCAGTTCATCCTGACGGAAAACATGATTGTCTTGTCATGAAAGTTTTCTAACAGTGGCGCTAGAGGAAAAGTCAGGGGATCACCAAAGTCATTAGAGGGATTCATCCTCTGGGCATCACGAATATCTGTAGCAAATTTTCATCTACAATACATCTAATATTCTTGAAATTTCCGTCTGGACCAAAGACACTGTCTAAAAATCAACAGTATTTCACCGAATGGTAGGCATTACAGTTTGCTGTCTGAGCTTCATACAGGCAGATTTTCCATCGACAGCCGCCTCAGTGAAACATACTGCTGCTGCTGCTGCTACTACATGATGTCGTTCTGACCTTGTTCTTTGTATGCTCCCCCTCTCACTCTCTTTCCCTTCATGTAAAAAGCACACAACATTTCTCTGGAAGGTATCAACAGGCATTCTAGGAAATAGGACACTAAATTATGACTTAAAGGCCAACTTAGGTAAAAATATAACAGGCACTTTCAATGTTTTTACCCGCCAACATAAGTAGAGAAAGTTACCGACCATAGCCAACATTTGTTTTGCAGCTTGTGTCAATTTACCACCTTGATCAACATAATTAATTAAAACCACACATGAAAATATTGATTACATTTGCTGTCAAACATTAAACCTGTCAAAGGGGAATTATCAGCAATGTGCAACCACAGACATATTAGACATGCATTATTAGTAAAAGCTGTAGTGTTAGTAGTAGTGGCACATACCGTAGGTTGCTTAAAAACAGCAATGGCATTACGGTTAAAGGAAAAGATGGAGGAAAAAGTAATTGTACAACAATTTAACTGCCTATAAAGAAAAGAAAAACACATCCCTTTTGCCATTTTAGACACTAAAAGTCTTCTTTCCTACTCTATTTTATCTGCCAACGCATATGATATCTTGGGCCAACAGAAAGATTGAATGGCTCAATGAATTCAAAGGTGAGAAGTTGTAAATGGAGCCCTAGGTACTGTACAGTATATCTGCTGGACCATGATGTATTTTAACAAACTATAAATGCCACCTCAGTGACTTATCTTAGAAATAAAGCCTCATATTGAGCACCTGAAACGACCCTCTGACTGGTTTGATACTGCTCATGCCCACAGGGCCCACAGTAATTCTACACCAACACTGGTTCTCTTATTTCTCTGGATTTTGTCCCGTCCCTGACGAACAACAGCTGAATTTACAAACAGCTCTGAATTATTTAACCCGCTGTGGTACAACAGAGTACAGCCGATCAGGTTACCTGGCAGCAAAGCCAAGAGATCAGCACGGCTCTTCAGCTGGAAAGTCTCCATGGAAGTAGGCCGCCAATGTTCAATGATACAACTTCAGACGCAATGTCATGTTGTTCACCAAGAACAGAGCCCCGCACAACAGCAGCGACATTAGAAAGGAGTGGATGTGAAAATATATTTGCATGAATCGGAGGAAAGTGAAAAATTGCGGAGTCGTAGCGTGCATTTATAGGCAGGCTGTTTTACATAAGCCGACTTTGTCAGCTGAGACTTTTGAAAGTTTCCTGTTTTTTCTTGGTGTAAAATACAGTATTCCTGCTTAAACCAACCTGAAGTGTGCTTCAGTAAAACTCTCATCCTGTAAAATGAGAATAATCTATCGGTACGACCCAATAAAATCCAGAAGTGTAATTATAGTAATATATTTCCAAAGAAAACCTCTTTTGATGTTCCTTTGAAAGGTTTGAAGTCTAAGTAATTACAGAGTACAGAAGCTCTTATGGCCTTTGCATGGAATCTAGGGCTGCAACTAATCATTATTTTCATTATCAATTCATCTGCCGATTATTTTCTTCATTAATCGATTAATCGCCTGGTCTATAAAATGTCAGAAAATAGTGAAAAATGTCTATCCCCGTTTCTAAAAGTTATGTTATGAGTTATGTTACTTACACCTCCCTTCGCGCCAGCTTTGTAATGCCCACCTAATCTGCACTTTATTTAGCCTATTGTATTCTGTTTTTTTGTATGTTATTGTATGTGAAACTGTATGTCTTGCATGCTTATGCTTTTCTTGGCCAGGTCGTCGTTGCAAATGAGAACCTGTTCTCAACGGCCTAACTGGTTAAATAAAGGTTAAATAATTTTTTTTTATAAAAAGTTATCTATAGACTGGACCTGAAACAGGACAGAACATAAAAGTGTTTAGCAAATCAATTAATTGTTTGAGTAATTCTTTTCAAGCAAAAATACAAAACATTTCCTGCTTCAAGATTCTCCAATGTGAGGATTTTCTGTTTTTATATCATATATTGTAAACTGAATGTCTTTGGGTTGTGACTGTTGGTCTGAGAAAAGACATTTGAAAATGTGATCTTGTGATCTGTGAGATGAGACGGGCATTTTCAGTATTTTTCTGACATTTTATAGACAAGCAACTAGTCGATTAATCCAGTAAATAATCGGCAGATTAAAATAATTTTTAGTTGCCCTAAAGTCGATACACTCTTTACACTTTTTAACTGTAAACTATAACGTTTAATACTTGGGGTCCCCAGCCTTTTTGGCTTGTGTTCCTTTAAAGTGAAGCGGTCTACAAGCCACCCCTTTCCAAATGGTGCATATGACAATGAGTTGCAAGCAGTTTAACTAAAGAACAATATTTTTAATAGTTTGATAGGCCTAAAACGATCTAGTATTTCAAGATACAATGCAAGTCAGAAAGAAAAATAAGTTTGTGTTGATGAAATATATTTTTTCTTATTTTCTGTCTTGTTAATTGTCTTATGACCAGGGAGACTTATTTTACCCCGTTTGGGGGGGTACCGACCACTGTCTTGCTGAGCGCTGGACGGAGCAATGGAGCCACTGCAAAACAGCCTCGGAAAGGAACTTGTTTTGGTTGAACAAGATAAAGAACATCAAAATTCTAAATAGGGATTATTTGTCCCGTTACAAATTACAGTTTCATTACAGTCTTTGACGTCTGGTATTTAAATAGTAGCTATCACTTTAAAACAAGTAAACTATGTTCAAAGGTTGATTTAGTTGTGCAACAGAAAACTCAGATTGGACAGATAGTCTAGCTAGCTGTCTGGATTTACCCTGCAGAGATCTGAGGAGCAGTTAACCATAGTCCTCCAGAGTTTAAAACGCCAACAGAAAGAAAGAGGAAGGTGACGGACATCCGGCTGAATATTGGGGAACGCCGGCGGAATTTCCGGCAGCACCTTAACAATCACGGAAATAAAACGTCATTGATATAGACTAATTGTCTTACGACCCTGAAGACATATCTTGCATTGGGGGGTACCGACAACTGACTTGCTCTCTTATTATTCTGCTATACTCATTGTAATCTGCCCTAAAAGGTAAGCAGCTAAACTAACAACAAAGTGAAAAAAAAAAATTCATTTTCCATTAAAATAAATAAGTAAAAATGCCCTAACATACATACATAACTGTATGTATATATGAAAGGTTAAACAGCTTTGTATTCTCCTGGATTTTCCTACCGCAAAGGCTGAGATAGGATACTTCCACCACCTCCACCACCTTCCTCCAGTGGTGCCCGTTCCTCGCGGTCTCCCCCTCCTCCTCCTCCTCCTCCTCCTCCTCCTCCCGTACCTCCAGATCGGAGGTGGCACAGCTCATCAGACTGCAGGGCGCTGTACCAGGTCTGTTGCCCGCCGTCGGGGGTCAGCACGGGGCTCTTGTCCTCCTCCTGGCCCTGGCCCTGGACCTGGCTCTGAACCGACTTCACCATGTTCACTGCGTTCACCGGCAGCTGCTGCAGCAGCTTTTGCATGGTGGTCATGTTTGCAACTTAGGCTTGAGAGCAACCTGTAGAATCCCCAGTTAAATGAAGTGGAAAGACTGCAGTATTTCCTTCAGCTACTCCTCGGCCGGTGTTTAATCAGCTGGACGAGTCCATGAAATTCTCCAGATATTCCTCAGAGTTTTCACACAGCAAAGAGCAGCTTCACTTCGATTCTGTGTTATAAATACTCCTTCCCTCTGAGGTTTAGTTTATCCAATGTGGACATTTCTTTTTAAAAAAAAATGATGCAACAAGCCTCTTCAGAAGTGCTCCAGTGCCTCTTCTTCCCAACGGTGACAAGGTTGATATACTTTGCCTCCTGAGTGCTGTAATCCAAATCCACCAGAAACCAAGTGCACTGTAGGTTGGTTTTTTTTCTTCTCTTCCGTCGCTGCTGAGTCTGTACGCATCCAGTGAAGCAGCAAACATCAGCTGCTCAGTAAATGGATGCTCGGCAGAGAGGGGCGTTGAGTTTTATTTGCCTCTCCTCTCGCTGCTTCCTGCTGCTGCACCGGCCTCTCTCTCTCTCTCTCTCTCTCTCTCTCTGTGCCTCCCTGTGTGTATACAACATGTCCACATATACGTTTCTGAGCTCTCTAACAATGACACAGCCTCTCCCATCTCATGCCACGTTATCACTCCCCCCCCCACTTCACGCTTGTCTTCTTTGCTCCGCCTCTTCACATTAATGCTTCTTGCTCCACGTTAACTCCTTAACTCTATCACAGCTTTCTTCAGTCGACTTACTGCCAACGAACGTTTTCCAATCGCCGACATATGTTTTGAAATATTCCTCAGTACGCTTGCTCATTATGTTTAAAATGTCCACGTCTTATTCATTTTTAATATTCTGTGAGGGGCCTTTTTGTTCCTTGTCTTACATGACTCAGCTTTCTTGGCAGAGTCGTGATGAGGACATCTCTCTCTCTCTCTCTCTCTCTCTCTCTATCTCTCTTTCTTTCCCTCTCCCACTCATTTCTTTTTGGCCCCAATGAAAATAACTGCCTCGAAGCACAATTCACATATGCTCTCCCTGTGATCTGTAACAGCTCAGTCAGGATTCGCTGACATTTGCTAACGACTAATATGATTTTTAACCTGGGATGTCACCGGGACAAATACACGCCGGGGCTGCAGCAATAACAGTGAACTACACTGAGAGTGATGACAACCCGGTGTTTTCTAATGCTGTAAAAACTGATGCAATGTTGGATATAATACAGCGAGAATGTCTTCCTTCAGCTGCCTATTTGATGGTTTAACAAGTTGGGGCGTCTTTGATCTCTTTGTTCTCAATTCAGGAGGAACATGTTCTATTCTAAATGATCTCCATCTAAATAATAAGCATCACAGTCATTATTTAAAAGAGCCTAAGAAGATACAGGTCTGTAAATCTCATGATTTATAAAAAGCATTTTTTTTTTCTCTCCTCTTCTTGTCAAAACTTGTATGTCGGATTCTGGGTGACATGCAGTGATATCATAACCTGACTCCGCCAGATGGATCGCTTCGCATTTGCTCGGCATATCCATCTGGGAACTTTCCATTGGAGAACTTTTGGGAAGGGGCGAAAATACTGGTTAGCTGATTGGATAAACCATCTGTCTATCACCAGCTATGATGGTGATAGACGGGCCAAATCAACCAATCAGATCAAACTCTTGCCGAAACCAGTCGGGAGAAGAGCAAAAACATATTTTCCTCTTCTTTCAATGAAGGAATACTTTCTAATTCGGATAAAACTTGCACGATAGCTACGCTCATCTCATCCGTGGAAGCAGCCACGTTGTTTAGACTGAACAGTCGCTTCTCGTTGCGTCACACCTAAACCCGCCTCAAAACCAACACTGATTGGTCGGTCGTTTGGCGAACGGCTCCAAATTTTCTCTATCTCTGGAAGTGGTGGCCTAAAGGCTAGAGACAGTATGTCAGGATAAAAATCTGGGTGGGGAAAGTGAAAGAGCAGTGCTTGTCCCTCCCTCATTACCACCACTGAGGTGCCCTTGAGCAAGGCCCTTAACCTCCAACCGCTCCAGTGGAGCTGCTCAGTGGCCAGCAGATCAGACTGTGGTTGTACTGGGCAGCTTCCAGGTATGAATGTATAACTGTATGATTGTGATCAGGGCGTTCCTGCAAAAGAGAGGCTGCCTCTCAGTGAACCGCCCCTGAATAAATAAAGGTTAAATAAAAAATAAATAAAAAAATGCCAGACTGATCTGCAAGTGGAAAACTGGAGCTCGCGAGATCAGGGCGGTCCCACGAGGCTAGTGATATCATATTCTCTAAATGAAGGACGCTTACAGTAAAAGGGATATATGAAGGCTTACATTAATTAATAAACTTCTAAATCCTGAAGCTGGATAACTCCTGATGCATGTTTTTTTTAGTTTTTTTTATAAAGCAATAGTTTGACATTTTGGGAAATGTGTTAATTTGCTGTCATGCTAAGATTTAGATGAGATAATTGATACCACTCTCATGTCTGTTTGCTAAATGAAAAGGGCGACATCCAGCAGCTGGTTAATTTAGCTTAGCATAAAGACTAGAAACGGGGGAAAATTGCTAGCCTGGCTCCGTCTACAGGAAACAAAATCTGCCTACCAACAGCTATAAAGTTTGAGGGGCCAAGAAACCCCAAAACAACATATTGTATGTTGTCTCTGGCACGGCTAATGGTGAGATGTAAAAGTCACACAAAACTAAACCAGCCAAAGAAAGCCCACAGATCCCGTTGAATCATCAGCCAAGAAGGACAGCCATCACATGTGAAGTAAGAATTCAAACTATTTTGACATTTGATTTAATGGCTTGAGAAAACACTGTGTTGCAGAGCCCCACAAACAGAAAAACCTCAGTACCTGGCCACGAAATAGTCGCTGACACAGATCGACACTCTTATTCAACTTACAATAGTCATTTCACTGAAGGACCTGTAAATACCTTTTAAAACCGGAGGAAATGTGTTTATAATAACACATGAGAGATTAATATGGTTTGAGGACTGAACTGAAGCAAAATGTCACAGATGTCATGTTTACAGACAAACTAGTTAATCTACTTTCACTGAGGAGACACGGACTTCTGCAAACACAGGTACGGACACAACACCAACGCCCAGCCTACACTTGAATCAACTAATGAAAGCAGAATTTATTCACAAGTAGTTTAAAACTAATGACAAACATTTGCCAAACAGCTTTAAGCCTAACTCTCCCCCTGCAAATCCAAAGCTCACAGTTCACAGCTACAAATTACATTTACTATCTATAAACAGTGAACTCCCTCTGCTGGTGATTTATGGTGACACAGTGGTTTTTATCAGTGAAACTTGCAATAGTGAGGGCAATAAAAACAGTAATACAAGCAATGGTAATACACATGTTCCCAAACTGAGATACGTACACAGAGAACAGGTATAAAAGAAAACAGGCGAGGTGTATGTACTGTATATCCAACAGAGGGTGATGGCGTACAGTATAACTCACGACACATCAGGCACTGATGAGTCATATGAATATATTTAGTACGATTAGTCAGCATACAGTAGCTCGTAGTAGAGCTGCAAAGATGAATTGATTAGTTGTCAACTATTAAAGTAATCACCAACTGTTTCGATAATCGATTAATCGAGTCATTTTCTTTAATGAAAATAATTCTCCAATTCCAGCTTCTTCAATATGAATATTTTCTAGTTTCTTCACTCCTCTGTGAGAGGAAACGGAAAATCTTTGAGTTGTGGACATAAAAAGACATTTGAGGACGTCATCTTGGCCTTTGGGAAACACTGATCCGCATTTTTCACCATTTTCTGACATTTTACAGATCAAATAACTAATCGATTAATCGAGAAAGTAATCGACAGATTAAAGGTGCCATAGGTAGGATTGCAAAGATCCAGGACTTAGCCAAAATATTTTAACAATGAAAATAATTGTTAGTTGCAGCCCTAGTTGGTAGCAGGGTTTTTCTTCTATGATATTCTTTTTGGTAAAGTGAAATCAAATTCACACCAGCAACGTGTAAAAGAAAGAAGCAACAATCATTCATCACTCAGGACTTTGTGGGTGAGTACAAACTGTGTAACAGACATTTCTGTTACTCTACTGAAGCCTGTATAATGGACAAATCCAAGCCTGTTTCAGCTCCTGTGGACTTTGAGGTCAGACTTCAATCAATCAAGAATCAAGATTAACTTTATTGTCCCACACCGTGGGACATTTGTCTTGGGCACTTAACCCATGCTGCAGCCATGGTAAAAACAAACAAACACAGACAGCATGTACAAACAACAGATACTGTACAATACCACACAACAGACCGTACTACTGTATGGTCTTGATGGTGTATAAAACCCAACATGGTATCATGCAATGCATTAGTTAAACATAACTCAAAATAAATAAATTAAATAAATTAAAAATAAAAACAAAACAAATAAGTATCAGTGTAGAGATCACAATTACAACAATTACAAATCTCCATCGTCGTGCAGGCCTGTTCTGCCTTTGACTGGCGGCTATTTGGGAGGTTAATAGACACTGGGATTAATGAGTTTTTGAAACGGTTAAGTCTGGAACAAGGAACTCTAAACCTCCTACCGGATGGCAGCAGCTCATATTCTGCGTACAGAACGTGAGACGTGTCGCTAACAATTCTATTTGCTTGTCGCAAAGAAGCCTGTTCATAAATACTTGGCATGGATAAGTGCTCTTTAACACCAGTGATCATCCAGGCAGTATGACTCAATCGAAACCGTTTAGTTTTCAACTGCACAGGGAGGTTGCCAAACCAAGCTGTAATACTGTACCTGACCAGGCTCTCCAGGACTGCTTGATAAAATATCAACATCATTTTTTTTATTGACACCACTAGCAAACGACGTAAGAAATGCAACCGTTCCTGCAGTCTGCAACAGAGACTGTCGACATGTGTGCTCCAGGTTAGTGACTCGTCAATATAAACACCAAGATATTTGTATGAGTGGGCCTGAGGGGGTCAGTCCTATGTTCCTGCAGCCCTATGTTCCCACATTTCTAAGATTTTTCTTAAAATTAGGCCCTAGGTTAGGGTTAGGGTTACGTTCCATCTGTAGTCCATTGCTACTGGATAATAGGTTTGGTGTAATTGGCTACCAAATTGGGAGAAAGGGGGATAAAATCTGATACAAATTTATGAAAAAGGAAATGTGGGAACATAGGGCCTAATTTTTAAAAAAATCTTAGAAATGTAGGAACATAGGGCTGTGGGAACACAGGCACGCTCCCGTCCTGAGTGATGGTTTGGTTGTGGATGACCACAGGGCCTGTGGTCACCGACTCCCCGAGGGTGACAAGCAGTCCTCTCAGTAAAAACAGCATCGTGTTGCACTTGAGCACCGTGTTGGGATAAAACACCAAACGTTCATAAGAAGCCACATACAACCACACAAAAACGAACAAATGAAGCAACGGCACACGGTAGCCCGAGTCGCAGCAGAGCAGCGCCAGGCTTTGCATCAGAACACCATTGTTTAGATTTAACCGAGTGGCTGTGCATATAGTTGACCCACAGAAACACTGATGCACTGTTTTGGAAATGGATTTCCTCACCATGTTTAGCACATTATCACACTACCAGACTGCAAACTGTAGCATTGCTCTCACACAGTTTATTGTTTGTAATTATTTGGATTAGTCATTGCAGGGAAAACACAGGTGTTATTAATGCAATTAATAATGACTGCATGACATTTAGGTGAGCGAGCTCACAGGATTTCGTATTGTTCATGTTGGCTCTCTGGCATGACTTACTGGGATGCACAATGGGCCTGAGCCATTGTTAATGAAATTGGTTGCACCTGTGTGTGTTAGCATTATAGGACTATAATAATAACCACGACCGTGTGGCTGTTCAAAGACGCACTTGGAACAGAAAATAACAGGAGGAAAATAAAAGCCTTTTGCCTAATCAAGAACATAAACAAAGTTGAAAAGCGTGTTTTCATGATTCATGCTTAGTTCAGATTCTACACAAAACATTCTTTATTTTAAACAAATAAATGTGAATAATGTGCTGCATTCGTGTTTCAGGTAGTTTGTCTTCAAACTTCAATTTCACGTCATCCAGATGCTCAATAAACTGATTCTGGTCAAAGGGGCGTTGTTGTTCAGAAAAAAAAACATCTGCATATCATAGCCCTGTGGTTCCTCGCTCCAAGCTCCTCTGAGAGCCTCCTCTCACTTGCTGAGGCAAGGGGAGGCCTATTTCAACCTGAGCAGAGGTCTAACTGTGGTGGAATTTCCAGAAACACCATGTTGTGGTAAGATGAGGCAAGGGAGAAAACGTAGGTAACATCAGGTTACCCCCAGGTCACAGGTCAGAGGATGATCTATTCAACCATTCTCCAACACCAAGCCTGTCCTGTGTATGAATGTCTGTGTGTCTCTAGAGATTGAGGGAGTCTAGGCTGCTTCATGATAAGGTTATGTGTTTCGGAACCGTCTCCTTTTGAAGAAACAGCTGTAAAGGGGCCTCGCTCAATCACACCTTAGCCTATTTCCCAGAGAGAGACAGACTGAACTAGCAAAACAACATTTGGGTGAGCATCTGTGTTTGCAGTGCCCATGTTATGGTGCCATCAATATCTTTGCATAATACAAAATTTACAGCTTCAGCAGGAGATACATGCCTATTGAAAGTGATTTGGGACGGCACTACATGACACTACACTGTGGTTAAACATTACCGCTTAATCCCAATTCTCCTCGTTCGAGATTTCATTCAATGTTTCTGTGTAATTCAACAAAGTCTCCAGGACCTTCTTCACGTATCCAGAGTTGTGCTGCGTCTGAGTTTTTCCATGACACTAATTAACCTGAATAAGTGAAAACACCTGTGCAGGTGTGCAGGGCCTTTAACACATGTCGATGATACATAGGATCCTGTATGTCATCCCATTAAGCTGTGTGACTAAATGTACCAAAGTGTACAATGTATGACTATATTTGACTATTTCCAAACAGTATGTTATCAAAGCATACACAAAGTCCATAGGTCTTCCTTGTGGGCCCATCTTCTCAAAGGGCCTTTTACAAACATGGAAGACATTTTGACATTTGTCACAGTGTAAATAATAAAATGAATGATGCCTACATTGACAAATCAAGTCAAAATGTCTGCTGTGAAAAAGGTGTAAGGTGTAACCAGGATGCACTGAAAAAAAAAAAAAAACGCTTCCCTGTAGCTGTTTGTAACTTCTCTTCTACATGTCTGTGTGCAAAAGCTGCTCCAATAAAGGTCCAACTTGGGATGGCTAGCTAGACTTTAATCCTCAGCCCAAGTACCGTCTCAGAAGTTAGCCTATAAAGTATAAATTTATTACCTAAACGAATAGCATTGTTTTTCACAACTCACTTGCAACAGTATAGCCCATTTACATCAAATTACTCTTTCACAATCCACTTAAGAATGCAAAGAGAAGATAACATCCTTGTTTTATGAGACTTGTACACAAAATGTAACTATCAACCTAGCAATCATTCATAATAGTAAAATGATGTCTGATAACACCTTTCTGTATCTTGCTCACTCACTGTAAGTCACTTTAGGTAAGCTGTTGTATTAATAATAAGTTCCTGCACTGTCGGCTGGTATACCAAAGAACAATCCTCCTGTGTGCAAAAAGAAATATGTTCCTGGAAGAACAATTTGTTCCCGTGCAGGACGACAAACCGACAAATCCTACAAAATGACAAATCTGGTGATGCAGTTTGTTTGTTTTTGACACTGCTCCTATTGCCCCAATTAATAATTTAGCAGTTTTTGATCAGTGCAGCTGTAGTTAGCACAATGATGATTTGGCATCTGGTTATCTGTTAGAAGCTTACACCTCAAAGTGTGAATTGCAGTCATGTCCTTAGAAACCAATTCAACTTTACATGAACATATGGATGTTAAAGCATTTTAGTGGGTTTCAAGACATATTTTGAAACAACTTTTAGAGGGTTTCAGGGTGAGATATAATAAACAGGCTTCCTGTTTGATTGAACTATAGCTACATTTATTTATGTCTAGTATTTGCTATGCCACTAGTTTGCATGGTTACGTAATGTGCTCACCTTGGATTATCATTATTATTAAGAGCTACGAATCGATTAGTTGATAGAAAATAAATGAATCTGCAAAATGATCAGCCTCACAAAAAAATTCAGTATCAGTTGTAAAAAAAAATATGTTGTTTGTATTAAACAAGCATTTTAAAGAAGTAATCTTCAGCTGTGGAAACTTGTGTCTGGCATTTCTTACTTTTTATGTCACTTAAAGACCAAATTAAACAAAATATTCTTCTTAGTATTGTGACTGTCTAGCCACTGTACTGTATAGGAGAAAAAAAATGTAAAGGACACAACTTAATAAGAACAAGGACAAAGTCAGAAAAGCATTAAGCAAGGTCTCACTTGTTTATGATCAGTTATTTTTCACTCATGGCTGATACTGTAAGTAACCTATCTCAGGTCATTATAGACCGGTTCCTGTATCTGACATGATCACACTGAGCTGTGCTCAGTGTCTGCCGCTCTGCGCGCTGTCCAGCAGGGGTGGTGCTGAAAAAGCTGGAGCTGAGGCCTGGCATCCTCTTTGACAGGCCTTTTACATCTCACCTCACAAAACGTACAATAAATACAAACACCCCGAACCTTTAAACGCTTTAAACACACACCGGTGAATGCACATAATGGCCTAAATAAATATATATATTAGAAGTCAACACCCGCCCTGAACCATCATTTGTCGCTGCTGCCTGAGCTACCAAATCACGGTGAGAGATTCACGACCAGAAAAAAAAAAGAAAAGCAGACACCGCTATTAAATCACGGACCTAAGAGCTAATAAAGTTCAGTTTGAGGTTTTCTATTTTGCATTTCAACATTTCAACAAGCACTTTCTACGCATCTTAACAGACAGGAAACCACATCCACACTGCCCCTCCGCCGCCATAGCTGCACCGGTACGGTACACCCTCCCCTCCACAATATGACAAATAAAAACGGCGTCAAGCGGCACCGAGGCAGGTGGCTCCGTACCTTTTGTAGTCGGAGGAGAAAATCCCTCCGCTCGCCGGGTCGTGACCATATTCAGGCTCCCCGACGCTGGACGAGCCCCCCTTCTCGTCGTTGAAAGCGGAGTTGGCGGACATTGCCGTGGCTTTCTGTTATTTATTTTTTTCTCTCTCGCCCTCACAGAGCAGCGATGGGGATTTAGTGCAGAGGGCAGCAGGATATACGGCTCTTAAAGGCGCACAGACACACGGCCGTTATCTCTGAGATGCTCGGTGCATAGAGGGATGATGGGTGGAAGAGGAGGGGGGAGGCATGATGCTCTGGGCACGTGATGTATTACAGATTAGTAGACATAAAACACGGAAGTGGTAGAGAAGTAGGCATTGACATATATATAATGGACCAACAGATCCCGTTGCTCTTGACGGAGACCAGTGAAGGCTATTAGAAGCACTTTTCCGGTGATCACTTGCTTTACTGCGCAGCCTCCAACTGAGAGAGAAAACGTAAATGTGACGTGAGCAACGTGTCTGAAAGTTGTAAGTCTTCTGGTAGCTGTGCCAAGAGAAATCTCAATCATTCCCAATGAGAGCGTAGGTATATGTAAGGAGATAGCATGGGCACAGGCTAATTATTGCTAACTAAAATGCTAGTTAACATCAGTAATTAAACCTAAACAGCTAATGTAAGTCCAAACTGCCTGCGAGCTTCTCCTGTACTATACGGTAATTCCTCTACTCTGCGACAGTAAAAATGTAGGCATATTAGCCTAATTAGTAGGTTTCCTCCAGGTTTCCTCAAAATTCCTTCACCAGATTTCCAATGTTGTTGTTTTTTTCCCACCACATGCAGTGGTGAAGAGTAACTATTACTCAAGTTGGCTACTTTTTATTATGATTTTTTTTTATTATTCTTTTTATTTCTTTTTATTTTATGATGCTTTCATTTGGCTTGTTTTGTCTTCTCTTGTTTTATTATTACGGCTTGATCGACTTAAAATGTTTGTTTCTATTGTTATTGTTTTTGTGTGGACCCCAGGAAGACTAGCGACCACTTAGTCGAAGCTAATGGGGATCCAAATTCTACTTACTACCATTTTTCAGGTACTTGTACTTTGTTCGAGTATTTTCAATGTTATGCTTTATTATAGGCTTTTTTTGTCTTTTTACTCCACTATAGACAGCTGTAGTTACTTTTCAGATTCATATTTAACATAAACAAAACATATAACACGCTCGTAAAATACAATGTATTGCTAAACAATAAACCAGCGGTATCTTACATAAATAAAGTAGTTCAAACTCCACATCGACCAGCTGCCATAATAAAATGCTGCTTACACATTCACAAGGGGACATTTTACTGCAGAACGAGTACTTTTACTCTTGATACTTTTATTTAAGTCTGTTTTTGAATGCAGGGTTTTTTACCTGTAGTGAAGTATTTGTATTGTTATTTACTTTTACTTAATATTTTATTAACAATAATAATAATAATGACAATTAATATTTAAATCCTGTTTTAGTCCTAAAATGATTTACATTTACATATCAGTAAATTAGTAGTAGTAAACTGCAGTAGTCCAAAAATGGCCTAAGCTTCTCACTCATTTACTGCCACCTAGATGAGAAATTGGCTACATGCAATGATCTTCCACCAGCTTCAGTCACAAAGCATGCAGACCCTCCATCACTCAGACATAACATGCAATAGAAGCTTTTATATTTCATACTTATGGTAGGCTATTTTAACAGGGGGGCATTTTTATTTTTGTTATATGCAGGTTAGGGGTGGGAATCACCAGAGGCCTAGTCTATATCCACGGCTTTCCACTTCCGGGATTGCCCTGTTGCCGCCGGAAATTCCGCCGTATGTCCTTTTTTTCTTCCGGATTTTCCCTAACACTTCCTTTGTGTTGGAATTCTAAACTCTAGTGTTTTGTGTTGTACAACTTTTGAATGTACACGTTCCACCAAAACAAGTTCCTTCCTGAGGCTATTTTTCAGAGACACCGGGGCTCCGTGCAGCGCTTAGTGTCGCCCATGACGATTGTGCATGACGTGCATGGGCTAGCCTAGTCTCGCTTTGCCAGACCATCCTCCACAGCGCTGCGGAGGAGGGTCTGGCTAGTCCACACAGCATTCCGGGATGGGAGAAAAACATGCTCTGGTTTATTGCCATTTCTTTAAACCAGTCACAATCGTCAGGGGTGATGTTACACAGAGCCGCTGCAAAATAGCCTCGGGAAGGAACTTGTTTTGGTGCAACGTGTATGTTCAAAAGTTGTTTTAGTTGTGCAAGAGAAAACTCAGATTTGTGGAGCAGTTAAATATAGTCCCCATAAATCGACCAGAGTTTAAAATTCCAACACAAAGAAAGCAGAAGGAAACAGATGTCGGCGAAAAGACATGCATCCGCAGGAATTTCCTGTGGCACCTGAGCAATCCTGGAAGTGGAACGTCCCTCCTCTGCAGCTCAGCGTTGTGGAGGAAGGTCTAGCAAAGCGAGACTACCAGAGGCCCAACAATATGATATCATCACAATACTTATTTCACAATACGATTTTAAACATGGTGGAGGCGTATTCAGATATTTTACTTAAGCAAAAGTAGCAATAATACAATGTAAAAAATACTCTACAATCCTGCATTCAAGCCTTAAAGTACTAACGTGTAAGCATCAAAATAGTTCTCATTATGCAGAATGTCCCATTTCAAAATATTATATAGCCTACTGCATTAAATAAGTGATGCATTATTATGTAAGCATCACTTTAACGTTGCAGCTGGTGAAGGGGGGGACACATTTAAATTACTTTGTACTGCTCAATTTCTCTCAATCGTATTTTATATTTTTTGTATAACTACATCTATTTGATAGATGTAGTGGAGTAAAACTGGGCCTACAATATTTGTCTCTAAAATGAAGTAGAGTAGATATATAAAGGTGCATTAAAGTAATTAAAAGTATTTCAAATCTATACAGCACTTGAGTAGCCTAAATGTATAAAAACTGCTGCACTGTCTTGAACTACAAGAGCCCAAAGTCAGTTTCAGATTTGTAGAAACTTTGGTGCAGCAGCATCATGAGCATAAAACTGAAAAAAGGTATTCTGTATGAAGCCAACTTCAATCTGAAGGTCTCAGAGTATTGGACAGTAACTGACAAGGCGCGAGGGTTGTCACTTTTTTTCCTTGACAACTTGGAGCAAAGGTGGCTTTGAGCCGTTTGTGATTCTACGGTTAAAAATAGTTTGGTAACGTTAATGAAAGACATAGGTACGTTTTTACACATACAAAAGGTGTAGCACTCTGGAAAAAAAATGAAGAAAAGTAGTCTGGTGTTTAACTCGTAAGTTTACAGCTTTACAACAAGTGGACTTTTCAACACAACTTTACCGTTAGCTAGCTAGCTAGCTAGTTTTAATTAACTTTATAATACGCTAGTTATTTTACCTAAACTAATGGTGGTTATGCTAGCCTAGCTACCTGTTACGTTGATATGTTATTTTGCTTTCTCCTAGATCTTCTCGAGCAATGAATACTTCAGTTGCTGGAGTTCATCAAGTCAGCCAAAGTTCAAGACACAAGTGGAGCTTCGCAGGTTCACAAACCCGAAGAAGTTCCATCTTGGTCGGTGGCAGCAACAGGAAACGTAACATCCTGGATAGGAACGTCAATCAAGCTCCTAGAAGACCAGTTCGGGTAACGTTATCTGTTTAATTCAAATAACGTTAACGCGAGGCCAAATGTATTCTGAACTTTCCATTTCCTATCACACTATTGCAGTTAATGGTGGTCTCCTCTGTTTTTTATTAATATTAACACAAATCCTTCAGCAGCTAGCTAGTTACATGGTACATTGTTTTGTAAAAAATAAAAAATAAATACATAATTCATAAGTAATTATAATAACAATGTTAGTGAAAAAATTATCCATGTAACGTTAGAAAATGAGTAAAAGGAAAATAACGAAAAGTTATAATAGTTCAGGAGACAATCCTCACGATTATATATTTAAATAAAAAAATACATTTATATGGGAAGACATAGGGTTGGGTATCATCCAATGCTGAACCGGTACTTTTAAAACGATTACGATTCCTAAATCGATTCGTGAAAAACTGAAAAATTACATCAGAGAAAGGCTCTTTTACAGAGTTTTTTTTTTTTTAATTGAAAATTATTTAAATTTAACAATATATTAAAGTTTTATAGTACTTTCCCATAGGGAAAATATGGCATTTTAAAAGTAGCCTACATTCACGGTAGCTAGCTAACAGTAGACTACAGAGAAAGTGTGATACTTTTAAGTCTGTTTCAGAGCGACAGAGGGAAAATATTTCAGTCCACAATTTGCGTTCTAATCCGGTCCGATTCCTACCGGTTGCGTAGGAACCGGTTCCATAGTGGAACCAGGTTTCGGTACCCAACCCTAGGAAGACAGAATATTAACTCTGTGTATGTGAAATTTACCCATTAAGAGTTTAAGATAAACAACAAAACACAAAGCTTTAATGCCTTTCCTCACAATTGTTACAGAATGCCAGGTTTAACTGAAAATTCAATTCTGTATATCTGTCCAAACATATGCAACTTGATGATCATAAAGTAAATGTTTAACTGATTCTGGCTGTGGTTCCGGTCTTTGCAGGTGTTGGACAATGATGGCAACAACGTCACTCCTCTGCCCCTGTATCATGCAGAGCCAGGAGACATGCCTTCCAAACCAGGCAGATTCTTGGATGAAATCTTTTCCAACTCAGAATCAGACCACTTGAAATCAACTTCAAGCTTCAATATGCGCTCTTTTAGGTACCAGGTGGTAACATTCACATACACCTTCTAAACTGATTTCATGTGTGGCTTGTTAGGTGAAAAGTAATAGCCACACATTTCTGACCACAAAAATGTTCTCAGACTCAGTAATGCCATTGTTTTGCAGCTCATTTATGGGTAGCAGCCTACCATCCAGCCTGTCTACCACAGCGTCAATGACTAAGGGGACTGAGGATAGTGTTCCTAAACTGGACATACCAATAATCCCTCCACCTCCATGCGGTTACTATTCTGTTTTTTTTTAATATATATATATATACTGTCATTATGTTTATTATAATCACTGTTTTGTACTGGTGATTATCACAAATTAATACAGTGTTACATTGTTATACTATATGCAAATTTCACCATTTGCCGCAAAATACAATTAAATCTACAGCTTCCTATTATGATCAAATGATTTTTTTTGCAGCAGATAGTCTTTTGTGGTATGTTATACAATTATATTCAGTATTTATATATAACTATTTTGTCTTTTGTTCTTGCCCGAGAAGGACAGAGGAAAAGAGACTATGTGAAACAACATGTAACAGAAGAGATGTTGGATGATGTAGTAGACGTCTGCCTCGCTGAGACAGATACCTTTTCACTGTTTGACATGCCACCCCTCGTCTTTATGTCAGAGGATGCTGAGGATACAAAAGCCATTAAGTGAGTCCTCTGCTTGTTGGCTTAAATATAAGGCAAGATCTGAAATGCATAACAGGTACACAAAGTGGCACTTAATGTCTTTAGCTTTGGAACTGCCTGTCACAGTGCAGTGTGTATTAAGATGTATTTCAGTTTATTTTCTGTGCAAACATACCATTCCATGACATGTAGTACTCCTCTTTGGTTGTAACAAGCTGTTGACATTTTCACCATATTCTTACAGAGAGAGAAACCTTCAATATGCTGAACTCTGCAAGAACAGAATGGGCAACGATAAGTATGTGGAACGATCAATGCAGACATTCAATGGAGCACTTAAAGAAAAACAGATCCAGACCGACAAGATTGTCATGGTGGATGAAGGTTAGGCTTTGCGTACTTTGTTCTTGGGTTATGTTTATTTAAGTAGTAGTAAACTTGTTCAGATTCATCAACAGGAATAGTGGGCACTGGGCAGGTCAATTAAAAGTTTTAAACCTTAAGATTATACTGTAGCTCAAATGTTCATCAATCATAAACACATTTAAACCAACTTGGCAGTAAGGTACTGGTTTAAAAAATTAAACATTTATTTCAAAGTCCAAACTGCTAAGTTTTGCTGGCAGCATTTTCTAGCTGATGTCACATGGTAATGTTTTAGTGAATAATGTGATAATCAATTGTTTTTTATTGAGATTTGTCAGATTAATGCAGTTGGCTTTTCAACCTCAGACTGTTGCAACACAGTCCAAGGTTTTGCTACAGTATGTAGATAAAAACCCATATTTTGGTGAGTTTGGCAGGGTATTTAGTGATCAGTTTTTCAAAGTAGACAGCTAGTTGAAATTCTCTCATGTCCACAGGCACTTTCGCTACTATTTGGGATATCTATGACTCTTTCTGTGACCAAAACAAAAACCCTGAAAGTGGGAAGGCTAACAATCCAGAGACTACCGTGAACACCAGCAAAAGTCAGGAGAAGAGAGGAGAGAAGAGCAGCAGCACAGTCAGCACAGTCAGCATAGGTAACCATACCTCGGAGAACATTGACTCTGTTAATGTTCAGTCTTTGTCCCAGCAAGGGCTTGGGACTGGAGAGGTCTAAGAATTAACACAGTTTTGCACAGGCATGTATAATTCTTTTATATATTCATTTCCTCAGGCAGCATCATTGGCTCAGAAATGGAAACGTGTCGGAGCAGTTTAAATGCTGAGTCCAACCTAGAGCTGATCATGTTGACAGAGTCATTCCAACACAGCTTATTAGTGATGGAGAGGAGCATCGTGGCAAACCTCTTTCAACCCAAGCTGGCTGCTTATAGGCAGCTTCCCATAATAAAAGGTAAACTTCCTTTCTCACATTGTTGGTACAGGTGCACCAGCCTGTTGACTTACACTCAGGGCATTCGTCCTCTGCTTCAACTACAGCAAAACATTTGGTCAGTTATTAAATGTAGTGTTGATTGTGTAAGACCCTGACAGCATGGTGAAGCCTGGGACCGAGGAGGAGGGTGAGGAGAGCTCTTCATCTCCAACTCTGGAACGTCTCTGGGCTTTCAGCTGCGAGCTCACTAGAGGATGGAACATTACCTGCATGGTCTGGAACAAGGAGAACACGGTAACATAGACCAAAGATCAAAACACCCAAACCAGCTGCTGTTGTTTATCAGCAGACCAAATTCTTCACACCAGTGTCAATGTCATTTTGTGTTGGGTTTTCTTTTCAGTGTCTAAGCTAAAGTGGTTTCCCATTTGACTGCACTATTCATAGGCAACATTAAATATACATTTTAATAATGTTAATAAATCTGCAGTAAGCAGTTGACCCTACTTCAACTGTGCCTAGGCCATGAAGCATTTATGGTAAGATAAAAGGCAAATTAATGATTACCAAAACAGCAGAGTTGCCCTTGGTACCACTTAGAATTATAATGGGCAAACATTTACTTTTTATGGTTCTACTATTACTAGTCTTTGTTTAAAAGGTTGAATGAATGCTTCTTGTACAGGTCAAATGTCTCACACTTCACCTAAAACTCTGTGCTCCCTGTAAGGATCTCCTGGCAGTGGCATACAGTGACTGTGACTCCACCAACCAGAAACCAAGTTTGATCTGCTGCTGGTCCCTCAAAAACCCTACGGTATATTTATTTTTACTGCCTTTTATTCCGCCATCATTTTCCTGTGCCCTATCTCAACTAGCTAACCATTATATGAGCTATGTGATTTTAAGTATGTCCCCTGTGCAGTGGCCAGAGCGAGTCTTCCACTGTCCTAGTTGTGTGACATCCCTGGATTTCTCAGCCAACAACCCCAACCAGCTGGCTGTGGGGATGTACGATGGCACTATAGCCATCTACAGTGTCCAGAGTCGGAACAACATTCATTGCATTGCCAACAGCAGGTGAGGACTGTGGAGCATGCAAATAAACTCTCACGTTACATGAAACAAAAGTTACTATTGCACCAAACCTCTTTTCTCTTAGCTTTCCTAATATTTCTGTTTTGTAGTGATTGTTTCAAAAGGCACCTGAAACCAGTGTGGCAAGTCAACTGGAGCAAACAAGAGATTACATTGTCAGGGGAGGACAGGGTAGAAGCACTCATTGCTGTGTCGGCAGATGGCAGGATTACCAAGTGGCTCCTCTGCAGCAATGGTCTTGAGTGCATAGGTACTGTTGTCTGCAGCAGGCTATGGTTTCAACAGCTGAACACATATGATGACACAATCTAACATAGAGTATGAGGAAATGAGGAAACATAGTAGATTCAGATGTAAACAGTGATATTTTTCCTCATTGGCCAAACATGTTCAGATGAGCTTTGAGATTAAAAGGCAGGAAAACAACAAAGCTCAGTATCAATTCTATCACTTGAAATGATGTTAAAAAGATAATGTTGGTTAATTGTTTTTACCACTGTGGAACTTTAAAGGCAGTTTTGAGAAGGCTCTCATGTAAATTATTTACAGTCAAACCTCGTACAGTATATCAGTGCTCTAACAGTAATAATACTATGTATCTTAAAAAAAAAAAATATTTTAAAAAAAAAAAAAAAAAAAAAAATTAAAAAAAAAAAGATGTTCTTAGATTTAGAAGAAGCAAAAAAGAAGAATCAACAAAAAAGGGGAAAGAGGAGAAAGAAGACCGAACATATGGGTTCAGCACTGACTCCTGGTCTTTGTATTGACTTCTGTCCAACAGTAAGTTCACAGAAATCAAATAGATCCTAGGATGGTTTGAACTGGGCGTAGTACTAATGCTAAAATCTTATTTTTGTGGAGAATTGTTTTTTGCCTGACTTCCTTCTTCCAAAGTTTAAGATTAACCTTTTTTCTGGTTGTGTCTTTCTCCAACTTTGACTATGACTTAAAAAAAAAACCTTACATGTTTCTCCTGGATTGCACTTTTCCTGCAGGATTCCAGTATGTATCTGGTTGGCACATGGGAGGGCCTCATCCAAAAGTGTTCCGTCTCCAACAGTCACAATGTTCTGGAGACTTACCAGAATCACTTTGTAAGTCCATCTGGATAAAACCATTGAGTCAATGATATTTGAAATGTCTAAATGCGCACACGGTAAATTACAGTATTTTCCAATACCTGATACCTATGATAAGAGTGTTTTACAGTATTATGTGTAAAAAGACTAGGGCCCTGTTTTTCAATGGTGGAGTAGTGGAAGAGCAAGCTAACTTTAGTATTACCCCAGCTTTTCAGTCTCATGTATGATGCTTTGACTTCAAACCAACCTGTAGACCAAATCTGCAGTTTAGCACAGCTAGTTTAAGTTGCTGTTCCGGCTTCCAGATTCATCTCATCACCAAAACAATCTGTGGGAAGAAATACTTTGTTCACATATCCCTGACTAACATGTAGTCAATAACAGAAAACGTGATATCTTGTGTTAACTTCCGTGATGCTGATACCCATTTACTATAAGTTGATTTACTGTATTTCTGTAATTGAAACAATATTGGTTATTTCAACATGCTCACTCGATATCCCCTTTCTTGCTCTCCCTCAGTGCCCTGTGAACAGCATTGAATGGTCTCCATTTAGCCCTGATGTGTTCCTGAGCTGCTCCTCTGACTGGACCATCCAGCTGTGGAAGCAGGAACACCTTACCCCTGTGTTGAGCTTTACATCCACCCAGAGGGCCGTGTATGCCGTCAGGTGGTCCCCAAACTGGTCCACAATATTTGCGGCCATTAATGGACTGCAGGTGGAGATCTGGGACCTGAATTTAAGCATGTGAGTCAGGCTGACAGATATTTCTGTCTTTATAGAGTTCTGTCTAGTTTACTTTCATTTGATGCTTTTATCTGATTTGAAACATTAGCCCCTGAAATGATCTGGTGTCCACTAAATACATGTATCCCTTTTAAGCCTGCACCCAACCATTGTGCACCAGGCCGCACCTGGTGTGACGGTGACATCTGTGCTGTTTGCGAGAGGGACAGACTGTGTCTTGGTAGGGGACAGTGAAGGCCAAGTGACTGTCTACCAGCTCAAAAACCTCAGTGTCGGACAAGGCAAGCAGGTAAAACTGAGGTGGCCTGTGTGATTTTCTCGTCTCGATATGCTACATATATTCTTTTTTTATTATTCATTTTCTTTATATCGAGGTGGTTTGCAGAGCATACAAGCTGTTTTACAAACAAGAAGTTACAGAAAGGATATATGGGACAATTATTCAGAAAGGTCTTGATGTTACAGAGAGATTAAGCAATTTTATTTTTAGGTGACTAAAGCTGCCAACACATGATCCGCGGCAAAACCGCGAGGTAGGGCGCAGAGCAAAGAGGCAAAACGCAGCGTAGGAAGGTTGTGGAATTGGTTGCGCCCACAGTTTCACCTTGAAAAGGTCAGCGGCAACTATGTCAAAGTTGAAATAATTTGAACTTTCACGGTGGCAGATTCGAACGGTGTGCAACACCAAGGGTAGCGCTGCACCTAGTCGGGCGGCTCCGCTCTCCCCACAGGAAAACAATGGCCAGCGCAGAGCAGTTTTACCGTGGATCATGTGTGGGCGGCTTCAGCAGTTTTTATCTCTGGGTGTCTGAAGCATGATTGGAACAGAGATCCAGGGAAGCAAAGATAAGACTCAAGATAGTCATTTTCTACCAAATACAGCAAAACAAATCACAAAAGTAATTGTAGGGTAAAACATGTTGTACACTGTACACAGGTCAAACTGTCTCTTTTGCTCTTTGTTTAAGGTGGACAGCTTGGAAGACATCATTGGCTCTGCAGTTTCCAACTTTTAAACTGTAATGTAAAAGTTTCAATCCATTGCTATTGTAAAAAGATCAAACCGTATACTTGTAACAAGGCAGGTCTTTGTTTATTATTTGAAAACCACTTTACATTTGTTGTATCTTATCTTATGTTAGTTAATTCTGTTACGGTAGTTTAATTATTGCCAGTTATTTTGGAAATTGAAAAAAGTCTAGAAAAGTATCTATAAAAGTACAAATGAAATAAATGTTTCATTCAATGTTTCATTCAGTGTAGTTTATGTCTTCATTAACAAAACAACAGAACAGATAAAAACAAATAATTAAAATGCATGAAATTACACTAAAAACTGATGGAAAATAACTACAAAAAACAAAATGCACCAAAAGAGGATAAGACAAAATACATCATATGAGCTTTACTGTACATTTAAAAAATGTACTGCAAGGGATGTAACGAGACCTTTAGAGATTTGTAGATACTTCAATTTCACTTCAAAACAACTAATTGAGTAAGTAAAATCTAACCCTTACATTATGTATCATGGTTATAAATTAGATACATCAGTCTAGAAGATTTTTGTCTGTAGACCGTCTTCAAAAAGATGCAGAGCTTTTCACTGTGGTATTAAAAAGTTACATTCAGATTGAACGTAAAAAAATGAGATTTCTTTCTTCTTTTGTACAATAAAAATAAGCCGCTTAAAGTTCAGTTGAGATCTTAAGATTTGATCTTTGACGAATTGTGATGACAAGGTACTGTACTTCTGGACCTTATTTTTTAAGATCGAGGGAGACCCCTACTGGCAGATCACATGTATGGATGTTTAAAGAAAAGAGATTCAAACTGAAAAGCATTGAATCCGTGAGAGTTTTGTGCATCATATGTGCTTTTATTCAAAGCCACTGCTGGACTGGTTGGGCTGTTTTTCTGTAATATATGAACGTGAATATTCTGCAATATTATATCATACAGTAATTCAATAAAGACCTAAAACAAAGACTCAAACTTAATCTTGCTTTGAAAACCCATTTCTAATCTTTACGTATACATTATAGTATATACCAATGTGGAGATAAACATCAGAAATATGATCAGAGTTAATTAGTTTAGAAAAAACTTACTATAATAAATCAGATTTAAAAAAAGAAACAATACACTTAAAACATTTAAATTAAAAGTCCATATCAAGCATTGCTTTTATGCAAAACTAGTTTCGGTAGACAGTTAATGCATTTTTTTTCTCCATTATTTATAATGTAGTTATACTGTTGGATGAACTATTGAATGCCATATTTTAGGAGTAAACATCACAATTGAACTGTGCAGAAACCAAGAATGCGTCAGCTAACACAGTTATTCTGGATGACAGTGCTTTCTTTCATTCACACACTGGCTCGGACAAATTGCATCACGCTCCCTGGACCAGCTGGTATGTCTATAAATGACAAACTCCATTGCGAGTCAGTTGTCGAGACTTGCCTTAACAAGAGTTTCATTAGAGGGAATTCAGATGCCAGACTACATGGGTAATAGTGATGCAACAACTTCCTGATTTCAGATTTCTAAGGATCTGATCTTACACACTGCTGCAACTGGTTCACAAGATTAAATTAGAATTTAAATCCATGTCCTGTTCAACCAAAAATAATTTGTTGTACAAAATGACAATTGACAAGCTACAGCTGCTTAGCTTAGCATAAAGCCTGCAAACAGGGGGAAACAGCTAGCCGGGCTCTGTCTGAGGGTAAATAAAAAACAATGCCTACCAGCACCTCTACACTAAAGCTCACTGATTAACATGTTATATCTTGTTTAAACATCAAGTTGTGACTTTACAGAGGGGTTAGGTGCCAGACTATTTGCTGCATGGTAGCAGTAACGCAGTAGGCTAGCTGTTTCCCCCCCTGTTTCCAGTCTTTATGCTAAGCTAACCGTCTCCTGGCTGTAGCTTCATATTTAAAAGACAGACATGAGGGTGGCATCAATCTTCCCATCTAACTCTCGGCAAGAAAGGAAATGTATGCATTTCCAACAATGTTGTACTATTCATTTAAAAGGATACGCCACCGTTTGTTGAAATCGGGCTTATCACGGTCTTTCCTAGCTAGTAGATAGGTGGCCCAATGCATTTTTTGTGCATGCATTGTTTTAGTCCGGTGCAACACCGGCAGCGCCGCCACTAGTTAGTTTAGCGTAGTGAATGGAATCCTGTGTTGCCGGTTAGCGTGTTGAGTAAAAGTGAGCCAACAAAAGACAAAAAAAGCAACCTAATTACTTGCACTGAGACTAAAAATGCGTTGGCCCACCTATCTACAGCCAGGGGAGACCGTGATAAGCACTATTTCAACAAACTGTTGCATATTCCTTTAAATAACGATAACCTTGTTTTTGAACCTAACTTAAACTAATGTGAATGTTGAATGACCACCACTCCAAAATGGATCCCTTTCTACTCAAGGCTTACAGTACTGAAGCAACATAACAAGCTAGACAAAGCTAAGAACAAGGCAGCGTAACACAATTTTACAAATCGGCTACAGAAGATTTTTAACCCAGTGTCTTTAAATCCAATTCAACAGGGAAAAACATGAAGAGCGATTTGGGTTTTAGCATATGTTCAAAGGTTAGACGTCTGTTACAGATACCAAACCAAGACCAACTTCCTTTTTGTTAATGTGTGTGGCCTCTATCTGCTGACAGAGGATCACATGAGCCATAGTAAAACGTAGTGACGACGAAACGGCGGTTAATATTTTTACCCAGCTGTGATCTAGGACTCTGTAAGGTCACGTATCCTTCCCCTAGAACTGCTTAAGTAAGCTGCACGGCCCGTTTTAAATGAAAGCACAGTGAGCAACATTAGGGATGGGAAGATATAAATCCCATGATGACCAGTCACAGACAGAGCATGTGATTGTAGTTGAGATTAACACATGGAAAATCGTCTGTGCGTGCTATTTTTAAAGTGAATGAGGAAAATGGGAATCGTGCAACAACAAAAAAACAACTATTTTAATACTTAGAGTGCAACACGACGCCTTCTCCTTTTATCTCTTCCTCTAAACAAAGTTGGGAGTTTGAATTTGGAGCAGTGGGCCTGAGAGGATGTGATCTGGTCTAGGTTTACATCCCCTTTTACATCCAATGAATTGTTTTGCTTGTACTTTGTGTTTCAAGCACAGTGGGAAGTGAACCTGGATTTGAAAGTGCCATTTGACATTTAGTCTTCTGGTTTTTAAACCCAATAGAGTTGAGTGTTGGACTGCACCTTTAACGCCTCTGCACGCGCCATAGCGGTTGTGTTTGTCCAATTAGTGTGTAGGTGGAGCACAGGAAGAATCAGGCAGGCAGGCACGGGTCTTTTTTTTTTTCAGTTCCTGGACGCGGAGAAAAACGTGTCAAGTTTTCTTCCAGTTGCATAAAGTAAGTCGCAGCCAGCAGCCGGTCGATGAAGTCCGACGGTGTTGGAGGAAGATTTCCCGATGATTGAAGTATCGATACCGTCTCTGGAGAGGGAAGTGGATGACTCGGGGAAGTCCAGAAAGGTGAGGAGGACGCCGTTCAAATATTTTATCAGTCGAACTTTTTTTTTTTTCTTCTTCTCTCTCTCGCTTTTCTCTGCAGCGTAAAAACACTTTAACGTATCATTCCTCCATAATCACTTTTTTGCTGTGTTATTATAAGTTACTGCATGGTTATAGTTTGGTTTTAACGGTGAACTGCGACACCAGGTGAGCCAGGTAACCTGCAGGCAGAGTGAAAGTGCGTTCAGCTCAGGCTTTCTCCAGGTTTTATCCAGAGGTGCAAGACATAAACCTATCAATGTAACAAAGTCTCTTGCGTTCGAATTTTGCTTTTAAAAAAGTAACAGTGCTGAATAACTAACTACACTTTGGAGATAGCCTACTTATACTTTACTATTAGACTATTTCCATTTTCTGCAATTTAAGGCCATACTTCTACTAACTTCACTACATTCAAATGAAAAAATCGTACCTTTTTATTCCACTACTTTTATTTGATAACTTTAGTTCATTTGCAGTTTCCTTTTAATAATACGAAATATGTTTTATTTTTTTATAGATAAAGATAAAATGTTATTAATGCCTGGGGGGGAAGCTTCCCAGCAGAATATAAAATAGTTAAAATCAGCTCCACCTTTTAACAGCTGCAACATCAAAGTGATGAACACATGAATGCATCAATAATTATAATCCAATAATAATATAGCCTATATTGTTCTGAAATGGGCCATTCTGCATAATGAGTACTTTAGGTATATTTTTAAAATAATACTTTCGTACTTTTACATCTAACAGAGTATTTATTCACTGTGGTATTGCTACTTGACTTAAGTACAATATCTGAGTACTTCACCACTACACATAATTTCTATGTGAAAATGGCAAAGTCAAGGCTGACTGAGAAAACATTGGAGAACCCTTTTGCAATTATGTAAGCACATAATGTAATCTGAAAACTGCTACCCTCGTTAAAACAAACAATGCAACTGATCTCAGCTGATATTCTGTCTATAATGGAGTGGAATGGAAATTTCTAAGTGACCCCAAACTTTTGACCGGAAGTTTTTTTGGGTAGTTACATCTATAACAATTCATGTTTTATAATGTTATCATTTTGTTTTGAGTATAACTACTAACTTTAGCTGTAAAAAAAAAAAGTAGTAAGGTGTGGAGTAATGGTGCAGATCCACTTGTCCGTGCGACGCTTCTGTCGCGTCGCGCCCTGCTCTATTCCTATGGATGACGTCAAGCGACTTCAACGCGCACGCAAAGCATTCTGGGAAGGCGGCGCTGCATTTGAGAAAATGTTGCGCGTCAAGAAGCTGGCCGATGCCCAGCTTTATGCAAATGAATCGCGTTGAACGCGACTATCCAGTAGAAGTAGACGAAAATCTTTCAAACTAACCTTTGTTGATCTGAAATGAAGACCGATTCAGCAACTGCATGGCCTATTTCTCGCTTAAAATGTTTTCAGAAACACATTTCGGTGAACTATTTCTGTAAAATATGAGATCGTATTCTCAACAAGCCTCCATGACACTCTGTTGAAATTCTTGAGTAGCCACACCCACGTCACGCGTTGGTTCAATCAGCTGCTGGTTAGGGGCGTGGAGCATCAACCATGGCTGTATGACGTCGCGACACCACACTTCAGTCGTGTCGGACATATGGATCTGTACCGTAACACGTACAATAGTTTCTTCTGAAATATAGTAGTGTGCGAGTATACTACAGAAGTTTACAAGGCTTTCTACCACTGAAAAGTAGTATGAACTTTCTCGTAAATATGTTTGCTCTTTACATGCATGACCTCCCACAGCTCCAGGCATCCGTTTGAGCAGGAGGAAAACATGTACTCAAAGTCTCAACCCACAGTATGGTGGTAGAAGTATTATTTAACCCAAGTTAAAGTAACACTAGTTACTCCATCACAAGTAAAAGTCCCGCATTTAAAGTCTTACGTAAATTGAAAGTACAGAAGTATTATCAGCAAAATGTACGTAACGGAAAAATGGCCCTGTGATTGTTTTTGTCTCACAAGATGGAAATAATTATGGAAAGTATTGCAAAACTGTATTTCAGTAAATTAACTCAAGTATTTAAGGACCAAGTATACATAATGTCATAACGTTTATTTACCTGGAAGAAGATTTTTTTTGTAGCTGGACATATTATGGTATTTTGCTCCCGTTTCAAACGGCAAGCTGTAAATCATTGGTGACATTATACTGCTGTACATGTTGCCCTCACGTGAGCACGCGCACTCTCTCTCTCTCTCTCTCTCTCTCTCTCTCTCTCTCTCTCTCTCTCTCTCTCTCTCTCTCTCTCTCTCTCTCTCTGACACACAGTACTCTACATGGGAACCACAGACTTTGGTGTATCCTGTCTAAAGAGTCATTAAAGCAGAAAAAGGGTAAAATAAACAGTGGCGTCTCAGTTTAATAACTCGTTTTACTGAAGTTCTCTGCAATGCAAGTTTATTGGCGTGATTATAAAATCAGTTAAACGCAGCAAGCTGAAGTGAAACTAGTCAGACCTCCACTGAACAGTCACCTAGGTATTAATTTGTGATAAATCTCATTCACGCCTACATTATAAAATGGTCCAAAAAAATGACACAAACCTGGGGAATTTGTGTATGGAACTGACCTCTGTTTGGTTTTATCATCTCAGTCTGAGAACACAAGGCGTTGGACTCAAGTTACTTTTTGTTTGGATAAAGCAAGCGGTAACTGTATGAGGATATCCTGCAGTTTGTTCTGAACAAACCCTCAAACATTCAGTTTCTACCAAGCAGCATAATGTTCTTTTCATTAGTTTTTATTACTGATTATTCTCATTAGTTTTTATTTATTAAAATAAACCTATTTTGCCATCTAATTCATTCACCTGTAAGAGAGGACAATATGAAGTACACCTGATATTCTCAACACTGCAGTCGTCTGAAGAGGTTAAGAGTTTTCATCGAACGTCTGTTGCAAGAAAAGGGAAGGCTGAGATGAGTAATTTTAGACATCAATCTGAAGTTGCTTTGTGCTTTAAAAGAATTGTTCAAATATTTCAGCCCATGTACAGGTTCGGTGTTTCCACAGCGCAAGCTGCTGAAACTATTTTCTTGACGTGTGTAAATATTAAGTTATGTTTGCAGAACTGCTGTTCTTCCCATGTGCCTGGGGAAATAACTGTACTATTTTAACCTTTTGTTAAGCAAATGTGTTGTATAGTTCCATTGTGAAAACATTAAAGCTCCTGCAGCATTATCGTAAAAGTTTATAAAGCAAAGGATGTTTACAGTAACTTCAGTAAACCAAAACATTACAAGTAATATCTTCATTTTATTAATATTAAATGAAGAATGACTCCATGTTGGATAACATGAGAAATCAGAAATAATCGTATATACCCACAGGCATGACAAACAGTAGTATACATCTTAGCACACATACATAGTGTACTGAGATGGTGGTAGGTAAAGTTCCAGTGTTGAGGGACGTCCCTGCTCATCTATGGAATCTGAAGCTCTGTACCTCCTCCTGGTGGAGACATGATGTTGTATTAAAGTGCTCATATTGTTCTTTTTGGCTTTTTCCCTTTCCTTTATTGTGTTATATATCTTTATTTGTGCATGTCATAGGTTTACAAAGTGAAAAAGCCCAAAGTCCACCCCAAAGGGACTTACCATCTCCAACAGAAAACACTGTTCACAAACTGCTCCAAACAGCTCTATTGTAGTCCAGCCTTTACTTCAGAGACAAACATGCGTCACTTTGTAACACACGTTATAATGCTCGCCCAGCTGCTAGCGTGGCACGCCCTCATACTCTGCTTCTGACTGGCTGGTAGTCCTTACCTAGGTATTGCGCATGTGCGACTCCCAACAAAGATGGAACAGAAGTAAGATGCCTCACTCTGTAGCTAAAACAGAGAGCTCAACACACAGGGTGAAAAGAGGAGCTGCAGCAATGTGCAGTACAACAAAAATAGTGTTTTTTGGAAATTTGTGTACAGAGGCAGCGATCGGGGGTTAAATTCCGACCTGCGACCTTTTGCTGCTTGTCATTCAGGGGGAATGCCCTTTCAAGTCTAAACTGTCCTGTCAAATAAAGGCATAAAAATGTCATTAAAAAAATATGAAAGGGGAGAGAGAAGGGGAAGACATGCAGGAAACCGTCACAGGTCGGACTCGAATCCTGGACCCTCTGCGTCGAGGAATAAACCTCTATATATGTGTGCCTGCTCTACCAACTGAGCCACCCGGCCACAGACGATGTTGTTTTAAATGTGATGGATGATTAAGGTGGTAAATGGAAGTTTATAAGCCTCGTTGATCTCTTAAAATGATAATTTCTCGTCATTGTAATTCAAATAAGATTGGAGAACCATGTCCGTTTTAAAAAGAATGAACTTGACGATTAAGCAAAAACACATTGGATTTATTTTCATCATCGTTTAAAAAAAAGCATGACGCAGCAACTTTAAATGTCCAACCTGACTCTCTAAATGACGGATTGTGAATACATTTTCTGTGTGTCTCCGTCTGTCTTTTGTTTGCAGCTTTTCAGAGTGGAAGTCTTGTTTCACGGGAGGAAACATTATGTGCTCAGAAGAAGCAGCGAATTCCAGACTCTCCACAGGAAAGTATGTTGCTTTTTAGCCACAGTCACAATTATTACAGTGTTACCGAATGACTCTTTCCTGTTTGTAGTGCTGCATATTATGCTATGAGATGTATAAGTCGCTTGTAACGTAAAATGAGACATGGATCTAAAATCACGATGAAGCTTCACTTTGAGGGCCTCTTGCATTGGAAATCTATGTATTTGGGTGTAAAACATAAGGATTGTTTAAAAGTTCTGAAATGTTTGCACAAGAATTTGAGTCAAAATGAATATTAATATTTAGATTGAATATATTGTAATAACAATAACCAGTATGTTTTGGTAAGAGAGACGTTTTGGGGTGTGAGCATGCAAAAATTCACCACCACCCTTTTGATATGTTGACCATTTTATTTAATATCTAAAAATTCTCGTTTATTTTATTTAAATAGTTGTAGATGGATAATATTGTTATAATATGGAGAACGGGCTAACGTGCAGGGGCAATTCCAGGATTTTTTTAAGTGGGGTGGCACAGGGGGGGGCCAATAATCAGTCAGGGGTGTCCCGGGGGATTTTATCAGAAGAAATAAAAAGGAAACTAAATTATATTTACATGGAAGATATACAGTTACATACTGTATATAAAGTACATATATGTAAATAAACAATTATTCTTGCAATATCAGTACAATATGCAAAGATACTTTTTACTACTTTTTTTTTATATTTTGAACTGTGCATTGTTTGTTTCTTCCCTTGCCTTTGTTGGTGCATTGCTACGTTTCTTGCTACATTATCAACTTACAATCAGTGGAATAGTGTGAAATGCACAGAAAAAAGGGAATCATGCACATACATGTGCACAACGAGGGACCTATTCATAAAAGAGCTTCTAGTGGTCAAAGACTTAAGTCATTTTCAGCCATTTTGTATGTCGTGAGCTATCATTTCAGTTCAATTTTATTTTTAGTACCAAATCATAACAATAGTTATCTCAAGACACTTTACAGATAGAGTAGGTCTAGACCACACTCTATAGTTTACAAAGACCCAACAATTCCAGTAATTCCCACAAGAACAAGCTTTAAGTGCAACAGTGGCGAGGAAAAACGTCCTTTTTAGGGGGAAACCTCGAGTGGTGAGGAAAACTTCCTTTTAGGGAGAAACTTCTTACAGACCCAGGCTCTTGGCGGGCGGTTGCCTGACGGTGCCGGTTGGGGGTGCGGTGAACAGTGGTAATTCTAGTAATAATAACGATAATGGAACTAGGACTAGAAATGGTAGTTGTAGTAGTTCATCGCGTAGCAGGGCACACACAGATGATTGAAGGGTCATGTTGTATCTTGTGGTGCCTGCAGCTCAGGAAGATCACCCAGACTCCCGACTTCCCGAGCAAAAGGAACCCCCATCTGAGGACCAAACCAGCGGAGCAGAGGAGGCAGGAGCTGGAAGACTACATCCAGGTAAAACATTCACGTGTCCGCCCGGTGATCTGATTTACTGAACCAGAGATCTTACATGGCTCTCAAACTAAACTAAAACTAAAACCTATGTTGGGATCAAAAGTAATCCCACAATTTGGAAAGCCCTAATTTAGAAGAATCTAAAGTTTACTAACCATTCTGTAAAGCAGCTACTAAATATTCTAATGTGCCACATGAGTAATTTATCATATGGCTGTATATAGAAAGACAATTGTACTCTGCCCAGGGAATGTGCCAAAGGAGTGTATCTACACAAAACACTTTAGAATAAATTTGACTTTAAAGCTATAGTGCGTAGTTTCTGTCGCCCCCATGAGGAATTCTAAGTAATGACAACACTGTCGCCGCGTCCACATGATAGTACAAGCCTTATGTGATCGTGCACGCGCCCCCACCCCTCCTCCACGCAGTTGCTAGCAGCTAAGGAGGACAGGAGGATTAAAAAACATGATAGGTAATAGGTAGAATAGGTAATTATCTTCACTCGAGTTTCTGCGCGGGAAAGTCACCGGACGCCACAATCTTCTGAACATAGCCATACTGAGAAATACAAAGAGAGTTGTGGGGAGCTGATAGTCTTAATTAGCTCTGTAGCAACTCATTTGGCCATGGCTTGAATGTAACGGACGTTTGTTAATATCAAAAAGTTACGCACTAAAGCTTTAATGCTAAGCGTACGATTTTAACTGATGTACAGTGTATTGAAAATGTGTTTTTGCGTTTTGCCACTTGATCAACTATTCAATCCTAAACCTTCAAAAACGCAAAGCCTTGACATCCGTCTTGAAATGACTTTAGCCAAAAATACATTTGTACATGTTAGATTGTTGTGTGTTGTTGCAGGATATCATCTATCAAGACGAAGACGTGCCGCAGGTTCTGCTGGACTTCCTCCATGTGAAACACTTTCACACGGGGATCAAGAAGAGCAGCATGGAGTAAGTCCTTCAGCCCAGACTCCACCTACTGCTCCCAGAGATGTTGGACATGTTGCTATATTTAGGTCCTCTATTTTAGGATTGGGGGCAATGCAGCAACATAATAACAATTTTAGAAACATTTCCCACAGTGGAAGGGAGCAGCAGCAGTGGCTCTAACCCACAATATAGCTAATGATTCACGGAAGGACACATGTACAGATATACAGTACATGTGTGAGTGTTCATACATATTAGACATATATATTAATATTAGATATAATTATGAAGTACAGTAGTGTACTGTATGTGGGTGAGTTGGACATTATAAACAAAAGGACTTTATGTATGGCTGGGAGATGTGGAGAAAATCAAATCTCCGAATATTTGAATGGTTAATGACAGATAAAAATTAATGGATTTAAGATAAATTAGAACAATAGACAGTGCGCCTTTAAAACCAGGAAAAGACAACACTTATGTCATATTACGAAATCCAAATTTTAAGACGATATCTAGTCTCATATCACAATAATGATATCATATTGATATGTTGCCCAGCCCTAACTTTATGTATCATACGTAGAGTAGTCTATGGAGTGTTGACCTTTATTTTGACAGTATCCTTTCAAGAGCAGTTATGTGCTCTAATTTCAGATCAGTGGATGAATTGGACAGTCAGGATTACAGGTAAGATAGTTTCCAGTATTTCCCCTCGTTTTGTTGTATTTGTGCAGTACACTATATCTACTTTTGTCCACTAGAAGGGATGTAGCTACTGTAGGAATACTGAGCCCTGTGCACAGGACATATGTCTTCTTGTCTCCATTATTTCAGGGATGACAGAAGCATTTAAGGACTACAATAAAACACTTGCTATGTCTTACCTTTGGAGAATGCTTTATTTATTTGCAGTCCTGTAGGTTTCATATAAACCCTGGTTTAAAACCCAAGAGGTGTAAAAAGAAACTAAAATGAACTCAGTGTAAATAGCAACACGTGTCAAAACACCTGCATGTATTGGTTTTATACATGTATTGGTTTTTATGTAAGACACACTCCTGACGTCGCTACTCAAATCGACACATCCAGGCTAACTTACTCCTTGACTTCTTCTGCCTGTACATCATGTCCGGTGAGTGTTAACAGCCAAAAAGATTCTCTAGAACTAAAGAGGGCGCCAATGGTATGTGACGGTACACACTTCCTGTCTCCTAAATGGGTGGGGCCTTGTTTGAATGTGTAGTGAACATTGTTTGGATGGATGAAAAGTGATATGTCTATAATTTATTAACATTCCTTGTGCTGACATTAGATATTAACACAGCTAAAACACATATTTAGCATTACGAAAATGAGTCTTGTTACCACATTCACAAACGTTAGTTGACGTTCCCTGAGACAGAAAAAGGTCAAAAAAAAAAAAAAAGTTAATTTTCTCCTGATCTGTCCGTTAAATTGCCATTTAAGTGTCCGAATGTTCAGGAGATATGTGGCTTATGAAGAATGCGTCCAATACACGTCCAGTTCACATTTTCTTCTTCCATTGGAATCAATACACTCAGGACCTACCGCTAGTCTCCTAAAGAGGCGTGGCGAAGCCCACGTGACACAGATGCAAGGAATTACTCTAAATTGGGGCCTCTGTTCTAAACAGTCTCTGTTACGGGCGTTAATTGACTCTGTGCAACATGGTCACTCAAAAGCCACCCCTGAGCTCGGGGCCCTGGACTCCGTTCGCCCCTTTAGGATAGACCCGGTCCTGTTTATATCCTGCAAACACCAGCACCTGACCTCCTTATCGTGCATTTGGCACATTCAACCTAAACCAGAATGTTCACATAACATGATGCATCAGTGCAGATGTACTAACAGACAAATGTGTTTCACAGCAATGATAAAAGGTACACACATTATCTTGATGTTTGAAGAAGTATTACCATTGCACATGACTAATCAGTCATATTTTACTTTCGTTTCCTCAGTTATCCGTTACCAAATCAGCCAGTGTTGGGATTTTTTCAGGATCCTTATCTCTCTGACTGCACATCAGGTAGGAAATAAAAAGAAATAGTTACTATCTCTGCACCAGTGTGTATTTTGTTGTGCTGTAATTGTGAATTGCAAAAAAAAAAGCATTAAAAAGCATGACAACCTTGTTTAGACAGCATAAACCCTGAGCTCTGTCTTGTCTTGCAGATCTCCCAGATATTGTTGTGGATGGGGTTCTTCAGGGTTTTTATCCCCGGGACGTCCGGGTCAGCTTCACCGCCCCCATTCTCACCGAGCCCGACCCCACCACTTCGATAGAGGCCTAAACTTATAATTAGATGTAAGATTCAGTGTTTTAAAATAGAATATACAATACAGTCAAATACACAATGCCAGCAAGAAAGATAAATGAAAAAAGCCGTCGGCATACACTTGCATACATGATACAGAAGAAAAAGAGCCTGAAATAGGTCACCGTCTCAGGTAGTGCACCTGAATCTCATTGTATGTAAACGCAATGACAATAAAGGAATCCTATCTTATCACTGGATGCTTTTGTCCAAAATCAGCAGCCCCAGTGGGATTTAAATCCAAAACCCAGGCTTTGTTGTTCCGATACCTGTTGAATTGTTCAACCATTTCATAGCCCTTTGAGAATCTCATATTGAGGCCAAACACCAAAATTCATATTGAAACTTAGTCACTCAATATGTCTGTTTTTAGTCAGTTTAAGTAGCACACAAACAGTTTTTAGGGGTCCCATATTGTAAAAAGTGAGATTTCTGTCTTTATTATAAAGCAGGTCGAGGTGCTGTGTTAATACTGTGAAAATGCTTAATTTACAGAGAGATGCACACCGGTCTTGTTCAGAATCTGTGCCTTTTTAAAGGAGCCATCAGGACTTGTGTACGGTTGTGATGTCACAACTATACTATATATAGGTAGAAAGCGTTGTTACAGTGCAGTTAGTCATTCCCAGACTGCAATGAAGGTGCAGAGACTCCGAGAGCGCAACTACGGTAGACTCCAGAATGCTGACCAATCAGAGCAGACTTGGCTTTTTTTGGGGGGGGGCATAAAGAGACAGGCGTTACAACTGAGCGTTGCAGACAGAAGGTGAATACAGGTATGTTCAGACAGTATGAGATAAATGTGTTTTTTTAACATTTTAAGCATGTACACATGTTCTAGTAGAAACCAAAAATACAAGAATAAACCTGAAAATAAGCATGATATGTCTCCGTAAATGGAGATGTCCACAAGAAAACCTGTCTATTATCCCTTTTAGCGACTAGTTTAGTTTAATTTAATTTAAAAAAAATGAAGGCACAGTGTGGAAGTGTAGAAAATGACTTGAAATCCAGGCAGCTGATAGGGTTGGGTTTGTATTTTTTTTTAGATATTCTTGTTTACATTTCTGTCAAAGTTTAGACAGATTTATGTATAGTTTCTTATATTCTATACTATATTTGTAGTAATTTGAGTTTATTGAGGCTGATATAAATTTGTTTTTTGGTGTTTGGTCAAACATGATCAGCCTTTGATGGCTCGAGCCAAATACACATACTAAGGCTTTATTTTGAAGCACTTTGTTCAGTGTAAACAAATGTTTTTGGAGCTATATGTACTTTTGTATCATCTTGTTTATATTGAAATTATAATAAAGAACCACACACGACTCATAATGTGTAAATTCTTAATTAAAAGAGTTTGAATTCCTCTGAAAACCACAAGACACATGTTTGGATCATAGACTGTATATTAATTAATTAATATTAACGGTCTGTGGTTTGGATACAGTGGCGTTTTGACTTTTAATCTGTTTTTATCTTAACGGGCAGCCGTGTTGTTAATACATTCCCATTTGTAGTCAAAGTACCCTCAGTGCATCAGGAGATATGATCACTGGTCCAGCAAGCATTAGAAACCATTTTTTTTTTCTTCTTTTTTTTGTATTTATTTACAAAATGTGTATTGGGTTAAATGAATTAAGCCCCTGACAACTTTGTTTTAATTATTAATATTTGGATTCAAATTATATCTCTTTCACATTAAATATTCATGACTAAATAAGTAACAATCAAAGTTTAACTTTACCTTTTTTAAAATGTCCTTATTGATTATTTCTTAAGAGTTTAACATAATCTGCTTCATCAGGACTGTGTGAATGTGGTTTGATCAAATTTGTTTGACAGCTAGTGACTCAACCAACTGTCATCCGATTTTGATTCAAAAGTTGCTGAATCATCATCTTGTTTTGACCAAGGAAGCCTCGGCCTGTTGAATAAGTGACAAAACAGACTGACTGACTGACTGACTGAGACCATTTTTTAAAAACTTAATTCTTCATATCAAGTGATGATTTCATTGCATTGATCATTTTAGATATACTGTAGTATTACTTCAGACAGTACGCTGATATACAGTAGGTGTCAGTTTTCTCTCCAGCTCCCACGCCTCACCTAGCCTGCAGCAAAAAGGTTTACAAGCAGCAACACGCAGCTCAGGCAGAACATTCACGCATATTTGCATTAGGGAGAAAAGGCAAGAAAAAAAAAAAGGGGGGGCACTTGAGTCTTTAATTATGTTATTTGGCCGTGGTTTAGTGGTGCACTAATGGGCCTCCTGTTTGGTCATTTCAAGACCTGGTTTGACCGGTTCACTGAATGGATAAAAGGAATCAAGTGATCACAGGTCAAAGCAGTTTATAGCGATCAAAGTAAGTACATCAACTACAGCAATAGTTTGTGATTAAAAGTAAAATGCCACACAGAAGGAAGGGGATGAAAAAGTATGATCTAAAAAGTAAAGCTGTCCGGTAAAAACGTACAATATTTGCCTCCTCGATGTAGTGGAGTAGAAGTATAAAGTGGCATGCAGGTTAAATAATATGTACAGTACAGTGAGTAAATGTACTTTGTTACATTTTATTAGTGGTAGCTTAAAATCCAAGTACCCAGTGGTGGAAGAAGTTCTCAGATCTTTTACTTAAGTAAAAGTAGTAATACCACAGTGTAGAAATACTCTGTTACAAGTAAAAGTCCTGAATTCAAAATTGTATTTGAATCAAAATACAGTAAAAGTACTTCTAATGCAGAATAATGTCTATTATATTATTGGATTATAATTATCGGTGCAGCAATATGTTTATCACTGTAATGTTGCAGCTGGTAAAAGGAGCTAATTTAGTTTACTATGTATACACTGCTGGGTAGCTTGTGAATTTCACCAGATTCAGATCAGCTTCAGATCAATAACGTCTTATCTAAATCTATGATAATACATCATTTATTTGTTGACTATATTTTCTATTAATAATTTGAATCAGCAAAGTAACTAACGGTGTCAAATAAATGTTATGCAGTAAAAAGTTTGCCTCCGAAAT